>NC_056747.1:1302780889-1302893389 GCF_019279795.1 Protopterus annectens
TCCACCAGATAAATTACAGCACCAGAACCGTGACTTCAGAAGCCCAAACATATGATCTATGATGTTTCTAGTTTGTGCATGTACCTCATTATGGCATTCTTCCATGGGTGTGTGTCCATTTCTGATGGGTGTCATCATCATCCACAGTTCCAGTGCGTAGCCAGTGGGATGTCCCCTAGCAAACATCTGGTCAGTTGTGATGCATTCCATATATGGGAGTTGTGATAACTGCCAGTGCTGCCAGCACACACATTCGTGATAATCCCCTGGACATGGCACACAACTTGGCAGTTCATAGAGGGGTACCCATTGTGGTTAACGTATATTCTACCCTCCTCACTGGGCGGTGCCCTGATGTGTACTTGAGTGCAATCTATGGCACCCAGTACTTCAGGGTAGTGTGCTATTCAGTAGAAGTGTTGCATATTGCTGGCACTTGCCTCAGCGGTGAGGGGAAAAGAAATGTGCTCACTGGTATGTGATAGCATGGCATCCAGGAACTGGTGGAGTACTCTGGATGCTGATGCCTGTGAGACCCCCTTCATGTCCCCAGTTGGTCTTTGGAAAGTACCTGTAGCTAGTATCTTAAGGGCTACACATACCTTTGTTTCCACTGGGATGGGTTCCCCTCTGTTGGTTCTGGGTCTGAGCTGAGGATCTATATATTAGATAAATGAAAGTTTACCTTAGTGAACTCTCTAATAATCAAAAATCCCTGACATCAATATGCTTTTTGTGAGATCACGGTACAGTGAACATCAGAATATTTGCCCTTTCCTCACTGTAGTGTGATCTTGGAGTTGGTATATATATTTAGAGGTGGATGTGAGGCGAGGTCCGGGATTTTCGATTATTAGAGTGTTCGCTAAGGTAAACTTTCATTTATCTAATATAGACCCTGAGTTGAGAGTGGCAGAGTTCAGTGAGTTCTTGTAGTATGTCCTTGTCCACCCTGTAGCTCTCTACAATCTTCAGCTCATGTAGCTCCTGGAAGGTTACCCTGGACTTAAACACTTTTCTCCTTCTCAATCTAGACCTATTGCCAGCAGCAGCACCATTGACTTCAGTGTCTAGCACATACAGATGTAGCAGACCTGCAGCAGCCCCTAGCATTATCTCAGTTCAAATTCCCAAGTCTGTAGTACAATGGTGCAGAGTATTGGGGAAAATCAGAATGTAGGTTGTATGCATACTTTATAGAGCTATGTTGTAAGTGCAGAATGTGTGGCTAACCATGATGCATTCCACCTGACTACAATATAATTAACATCATTTAATGGCCCTATTTTATCTTAAACAAGGGTCAAAACTAATTGAATACATTTGGTTTTCAGACACACTCAGCACGGCGGTGTGCCATGCATTAGTGGACACACCCCCATGAAAGGACATGCTCAGCCATGTAGCGTGCTGCGCAAACACCTGCATCTAAGCTGAAATGAACTTAGACATCAGTGGGCGCACCCCCTGATGTCAGCTACATCCTGTATAAACAACAACATTGGTGTAAGCCTACATGAAGGGGATATGCAGACATGATTACTCCTTTCTGCTATTCAGTAACTCCACATCATTTGCATAGGTATCTGAGCTCACAGACAGGAAACTACATGCTTCATAGCCCTACCATGTTAGCAACAGCACCAATGCACCCTTGCTTGGAATCCCTACAATGGTGCATTGGTGCTGTTGCTTCATAGCCCTACCATGTTAGCAACAGCACCAATTCACCATTGTAGGGATTCCAAGCAAGGTCCTACAATACATTTCTGTCACATATTATTTTTTTCCACCTAAACATGCTGAGATTAGGAAAAAAATAATAATTTAACTTATTTCCTTTCATTTTTCCAGCATACAGGATAATAGTTTTGCTCATATGTGCATGTGGTGTAACATTTTCAGGGGATTTCTGTCCATATATCTAAATGTTTACAGTCCTTTTTGTCTGTTTACACTCCTGTACATGGAATTTTTCCACATCCACTACAGACACTGACATGGGGTCTGGACAGATGCCTATCTGCTTGCTGGATTGCTCTATCTGCATGATTTGCTTGAGATTCACCTGCTTATGAGGTGATTTGCATGTCACAGAAGTTTATGTGTTGGCACATGCATGCGCGCTGCTCAGCCATGCTTACTGAATCTAAAAATGTTCATGTCCATATAAGCAGAGCGGTGCGATGCCTACACAGAAAAAAAATGTGTAGGCTTTATTAAACCCCCCCCCCCTTATTTTATAAAGGTATTAAATGAATGGTTAGAAAAAGGTTTCGGGTATAAAGAGTTATGTAGAGGTATCATTAGGTTTATCTGGAAAAAAGGGGAGAAGAAAGATATACAGAATTTGAGACCAATTTTATTAAATAATAGAGACTATAAGATGTTTATGAAAATTTTTCAAAAAAGGATAGAAGAAAGGTAGGTAATGTTGTAAATGAATATGTGTTACAAAAAAAAAGTTCAAGATTTCTTGTTAATAAGTCGGGAAAATGTAAATGACGCAGTTAGAAATGTACAGACAAAAGTAATGGTAGGAGATTTAACTAAAGAATTTGATTTGATTCATTACTCAGTATTATGGGATATGTTTGATGTATGTGACATAAATAAAAGGCTTAAAATATGTGCACATCAACATATAAGTGTAACATAGTGAAGATTATGATAAATGGATGGTTGAGTGACGATATAAAGGTAGAAAAGGATATTAGACAAGGGTGTCCACTGAGCAGTACATTATTCATATTAGTAATGAATCAATATCTACATTATGAATAAGGAGATGGATGTTATGAGCTATATTTCAAATGAAGGAATAAAAATGCCCATTTTGTTAAATTATGCAGATGATATTGTTGTAATAAAGAATGAAGCAAGTATGGATAGAATCATAAAACGAATGCAAGAAATTATTCAGGTCATTGGTTTTGCTTTAAAGACAAAAGTCAAGGTTTAGGTTTTGAGGGAAGCATTAGTGATATAAAAATAAGGATAAAATTAAGATCCTTTGGATAAACGTCAGGAAACAAGAAACTGTAAATTCCATATGGAGAGAGAAAATAGAGGAAATAAAACATATGTGTGTTTTCTGGAAATCTTTTAGGCTTTCCTTCAATTGGAAAGTCTATTTGATAAATTTTGTGCTGTTAGCAAAGATTGCTTATCTATCTGGCATTTATAGTCTTCCTTTAAATGTAGAGAAAGATGTATATAACATAATATTTTCTTTTATTTGAGGAACGAGGTTGAACCCTGTGAAAAGAGAGGTATTGTATGTGAGAAGCAAAAAAGGAGGTTTAAGGTTAATAAACCCTACAGTGTATATGTCCTCATTAAACTTATATACTTACAGATGGTGCATTGGTACAACAGTAGCGTTGTTGCCTTACAACAAGAGGTTCTCCGGTTTTATTCTCAGCTGGAATGCGTGCCTGTTTTTGCAGAGTTTGCATGGCCTCCCTGTGTTTGTGTGGGTTTTCTCCGAATATTCGGGTTTCCTCCCATGTTACAAAGACATACGTTGTGAATGTTTCTCCCCAGGCCTCCACTGAAAATTGTATTCAAGTCGGACTTTCACTACAAACAAATGTTAAATAAATAAATAAATAAATAAATATACAGCAATGAAATGTTTAAAGGAAAAATGAAGGTACATTAAGGAAAATATTAAGTTTAAAATATAAAACAGAGTGGTTGATTTTTTCCTAGTTCAAGAAAAAGAAGGCTTTGTTGTAATAAAGAAATGGAAAATTATCAAGACAAGATTATGTTGTAGAAAATAAATGTGAATGAAACTGATAATAACAGGAAAGAGTGGTATAAAAAGATTATGGAAAATATTATAGGATATATCCTTGGAAGGAATTAAACATTGAAAACAGGAATGTTATCATTGCAAGAATGAAGAGATGTAAAAGATATATAGAAAATCAAGACTTTTTATGAAGGTTGTCTATACAATAATTGCCAGTAAGGCAAATATGCCATATTAAAGTATAAAAGATAGAGTATGTTTATGTTGTGGAGAACATGAAACTTGAGAACATGTTTTTTGGAATGTATTAGATCAAAAATGTTATGGAGAAAGATAATAGAAAATAAATAACTGAATGAATTTAAAGATGTGAATAATTTAAACATGGATATAATTAAATTTGGATATTATAGAAAAAAATAAGAAGGAGGTCGAAAATCTTGATAAAAATATTTGTTATATTATGGTTGATATGGAATCAGAGGGTTAAGGAAATTATGTTTAATGAAAAATGGTACTTGGCAACGATGTTCAAAAAAATAAGGTATTGGTTGTGAAAATTGGAGTGGGGGGGTCTAAAAATGAAAAAGTATGTGATTTATTTGATGAAGCTAAATGTAAAAATAGGATGTGATTTGTAAATAGTGTACATATATATTGTAAATAATTGAAAATATGTATATATTCCAAATAACTATGAATGTAAAGAATTATTGACTGTGTAAATAATTATGGATTATGTAAATAAAGAACCCCTACTCTTTGTGAATGAGGACTCATTTCACTGTTACACTTCCAGCTTCCATTCTGAGTGTGTAGGCAGCTTGGAGAAGCTAGAAGAATAATGGATGCAGTGAACAAGTGTGAAGAGATGAGCAAGCAGCAAGTGAAAGAAAAGAATTTGGAGAAGGTAGTGACATTGAAAAGCTGCCAGTCATCAAAACAAAATGTGGTTGGAAGATCAGATGAATGTGGAGAAGAAGGGTGTAGCAAAGGAGGATAGTGAAGTGAAGGCTGTCAAACCTAAACAGAACTCTGAATACATGTTCCAAAAGGGTCTGTTTGATGGGGCGAGATCACAATGTATAATTACAACCCTCCAATTGGGAGGGTTGTGGGATGTATATCTAAAAGAAATGATGAGCCAGAGTGATCCAGAAAGTGAAGTGCCAGCTTTTTGGGGAAAAATCATGGATAAAATACAAGAGGAGGACATGAGAGAAATTGTAGGAAAAAAAATCACACACATGAACAGTAAAAGAAGGAAACAAGCGAGAAGAAGAAGGAGAAACAGAAATGGTGGAAAATAAATTTGTCATGTGTCTTAGTAGTAAAAAAGAGAAAGAACCTGAGAGGTATAATGTATGGGATACAGTGATTGCAGCTTTGGGAACTTCTCCTAAATAGTTAACATTTATGCATCTTAATAAAGAGACTTCATGTGAACCTAAGAGGTGTAATGTATGGGATGCAGTGATTGCAGCTTTGGGAACTTCTCCTAAATAGTTAACCTTTATACATCTTAATAAAGAGACTTCATGTGAACCTGAGCGGTATAATGTATGGGATGCAGTGATTGCAGCTTTGGGAACTTCTCCTAAATAGTTAACCTTTATACATCTTAATAAAGAGACTTCATGTGAACCTGAGAGGTATAATGTATGGGATACAGTGATTGCAGCTTTGGGAACTTCACCTAAATAGTTAACCTTTATACATCTTAATAAAGAGACTTCATGTGACATTTTGATTGAGACAGGACAGTATATGGAAAGTTTTTTAGAGAAGTTCAAAAAAAGACTGTAATCCTTGGAACTCTTATTTAGTTCAGACAGTTAATACAAAAACAAAAAAAAGGATTGTTGTACAGTTTTGAACTGAAGTTGATAAAGAAGTATTAAAGGGCTGTTTAAAGACTATATGCAAAGAAATTATGGACACTACAAAAATATATGATGATAGAAGTTTATGGACTGGGGGATGGGATTGTGGAGTGATTTTGAAAATGGAAAATGATAAAATTGTACATCTTCCAAGTATAATAAATGTTGAAGGTAATAGGGGCTTTGTCAACTATAGTGGTCAGCCAAAAACATCTTTTTTATGAAAAGATGATCACTTAATAAGTAATTGTGATAAAAGAAAATGTTTTATTTGTGGAAGGATGGGTCATGAAGCAAAAAATGTGGTTTAATGGGTAAAAAATGTGGAAAAAGGGGACATGCTTGGGTAGACTGTGATAAGCAGTTACAAGTGAAAGAACAGGAGCAAATGCAAAAATGTGTGTATACTATAGAGAAAAGTGTAGAACATGAACATAAAGAACAGGATGCCACAGTAGGGGAGAATAAAGAAAAAATAATATATGAGGAAAATGAAAATAATGAAAGAGAGGAATTTGTACAAGGAACAAGTGAAGAAGAGAATATAAACTGGAAACAGTGAGAGGAAAAAAATAATTCAGTAAAGGAAAGGGTGACAGAAAATGAAATTTAAAAGTCTAATTGTGAAATAGAAGAAAAATGCAAACAGTAAGATGAAAGGAAACAGCAAACCTTTAAGATGCTGAAAATTCTGTCTATAAATGTTAATAGTATTAAGAATATTAAAAGAAGGTTAAGTGTTTTAGAATGGTGGGTGTTACTTGATTTGCATGTAATTAATTTAGAAGACATGAGAATATGGGTCTATATTATATATTCGAACTTTCAAAACTTTGAATCCCATATGGTCGACAACATATGGTCAAAGTCTGAAAGATCGAATATACAATAAAAATAAAAGAAAAACATACCTTAATGGTGCGAGCAGGGGGGCAGTGCCCCCCCATACCCCCCTACTTAAATATACCAAGTCTGATACTGCAGTTCAGTGCAGAAAAGGGAAATTCTCCCATTCTGCACCATACAGCACCATTATGTTTAACCTTCGAACTCTTGAAATGTTGATTATATGGTGTCGACCATATGACATTCGACATTTCAAGCGTTCAGTGTTCTAACAGGAACCTGAGAATATTAACAGAAGAAAAAAGGCTAAAGATAGAAGAAATATGGGATGAAAGCATTGCCGTAATATGGGAAAAGATGCATGTTCAGGGATTGGTGTGTTATGTAATGAAACAGTAAGCATCTTAGATTGCACTATAATGACAGATAGAATAACAGTGTTAGATATAAGGTATACAAAAGATGTGCACAGAATTATTGCAATTTATGCATATGTTATTAAAAAGAAAGAGAGGAAATGTTTAAAAAATATTAAATTATGTAGGAGTGAATATGGAAATTATATTAGTGGGAGATTTTAATTGTGATTTAAGGACACAAAAGAAAGAGAGGAAATATGTTAGGAAGGTGTATGAAATAATGAAAAGTGGAAAGTTATATTTATGGGATAATAAACATTGAACTTACAAAAGAAACAAGAGTAAAACAGAAATTGATTATTTTGTGGTATCTGATTATAAAAGAAGGAATAAAGGAAGCAGGTAAGATCATCTGGCTATATGGTTAGAAGTGAAGGAAAAGGAAGAATATATAAAGTTAGCTAACGGTATTAAAAGATTTAATGAAATGAGGAAGCTAGAATGGAAATCGATCAATTTTGGCAAGATCATGTAGAAATGAAAATTTTCTATGAAGACTGCACCGATTTATGGATAAGCTTTAAAGAAAAATATAAAAAATGCTTTTTAGAATGACAGGTGATGAGGACAAGGAAAGAAAAGCAGAAATATAGGCTATTAAGTGAGGAAGTATTTAAAGAGGTGTTAAAATAATACATGCGTTTTTTGAAAAGGAGAAAAAGATATATATAGAATGAATCAGAAGAAGATTTAATAAATGTTATATAAACAAAGGTATTTATTACAAGGGAGAAATTATTATGTATGACAAAAAGATATTGAAAGATTCTAAACATGTAGAAGATATAAATATGAATATGATAGAAAAAGTGAAAGAAATTGATAAAAAGTTATCTTATATTCTGTGGACAATATGGAATGAGAGACTGAATGAAATAAAATGTAATGGTATTATCTGAAATTTTAAGGAAGATACATTTTTTGTTGTGGAACAAAGGGTGGGGAAATAATTGAAATATATGAAACTGTATTATTGTAGTAAATGTAAAATGTAAATAATTGTAAATAACGTGTATGATGCATATAATGTAAATAGTGTATATAACGTGTTATAATTAATAAAAAAACCCTATTCATTTGAAGAGTGCTTGTTCCAATCCTAGTGCAGTGATAGCTGGGAGAGCATCATTCAAGGAGATCTAAGATGTCGATTGCACAGAGGTGAATGCTGGTGCAGTGCTTTAGGCTCTACAAGATTCTGAGGAGCTGTTTCAGCAAAATTTCTGTTTCATCAGAAGTAAACTTCAAAATAACAATGGATGTGTTACTACAGCCATCCAGTTGGGAGGGTTGTGGAATGATATTTTGGGTGAATATATAGTTCTTGCAGAGCAAGCCAGAGAGTAAAGAAGATGTTTCATGGGATGAAATTATAGACAAAATCCAATCATAGGAATTGGAACCCATTTTAAAAGAAGATTGCCAGAAAAAGAAATCATATGCTGAGACTGTTAAGGAAACCACAGGGAAAATTATAAGAGGTGAACAGAAGAATGGAAATGTCAACAATCAAAGGAAATTCATGGTAAGAATTCAGAAAAAAAGAAGAAAAAGAAATGGATGGGGATGACATTTGGGATAGTTTAATATTCCTATGGGGCTTTTATTCCTATTCATAAAGATACATTTTATGACATTGCTTTTGAGACTGGTTCTGTTCTGAAAAGTTTTTTGGGGAGAGTATGAGAAGAAAAGAACATTATACAATGACCCCCCATTAATATTCCAAAACGTGCATGCTGATTGGTCAGCATGCACATTGTAAATCAGACTTATATTAATGGAAAAAGGTCCGGTCACCCGGACTTTTTCCATTAGTAGAAGTCTTTTTTTTCTTACAGCAACAGAGAAAGCAAGATCTCCATTGCTTTTTAGAAAGTGTCTCGCTATGTTAAAGGAGTTTAACATAGCGAGATAGCTTTTAAAAAAGCAACGGAGAAAGGAAGATCTCCGTTGCTTTTTTTAAAGCTGTCTCACTATGTTAAACTCCTTTAACAAAGCGAGACATTTTCTAAAGCAACGGAGAAAGCAAGATCGCTATTGCTTTTTAGAAAGTGTCTCGCTATGTTAAAGGAGTTTAACATAGTGAAACAGTTTTAACAAAAGCAACGGAACCTTCTCCGTTGCTTTTTTTAAAGCTATCTCGCTATGTTAAACTCCTTTAACATAGCGAGACACTTTCTAAAAAGCAACGGAGATCTTGCTTTCTCCATTGCTTCCACCCACAGCTCTGGTGTACTGCGTAAGCATACACATGCGCAGTACATCAGAACTGTTGCAGAATACCAGACAGCTGCAGAAGGGCAGCAAGGAGGCATTATACAATGCCATTATTTAAGAAAACTAAGTATTTTTTTTTCTTAAGTAATGTCATTGTATAATAGCAATAACCCACTTCTGGGTGTGGGTAATGCTGGATTTACTCACGGTTGTCTTTGTTTGGCCACATGGGCTTCACCCTTGTGACCAAACCATGCCAACCTTGGGTAAATCCAGCATTACCCACACCCAGGCATTGGTTATTGCTTAAGTAACCCATGGAACTCTTATCTTGTTAAAGCATTTCACAGAGAAACAAACAAAAAACTTCATGTTCAATTTCAAACTGAAGTTGAAAAAGAGACTTTAAAGAGACATTTAAGCTATGGACATTAGCAAAGTGTAGGATAATAGATGATTATGGAGTGGTGGATAGGACTATTATATTGTACTGAAAATGGAGACAGAAAAAATTGTTCATATCCCTAGTATGATAAATGTAGAGGGAAACAGGGGTGTTGTAACATATTGGGGACAACAACCTAAAACTTGTTTTTTTCCCTGTGGAAAAGATTATCATTTGACAAGTAACTGTGCTAATAGGAAATGTTATTTTCATGGCAAAACAGGGCATGATGAAAAAAAGTGTTAATTGAAATATTTGGGCATTGATAGATGGTTTGTAATCTAGGGAAAAAGGATGAAGAAGAAGAAAACAAAAGTGAAGACAGTATACAGAGAGAAGAAACAGTCCCAAAAAAGATAAAGAGGAAGTAGTGAATCAAGATCAGGGTAAAAGTAAAGATAAGGGTACAGAGAAAAATTAAACAGAAGATAGTTCTTAAGTAAGTGATGAGGAAGATATAAACTGGAAAACAGTGAAAGGTAAAAATAATTATATTAGCAAAACAATAAGAGACCAACATAGAAAGTTTAAAGAGATAAGTATAAATGAGAAAAAGAAAGGAAATGGATAATGCAAATGAGATAAAAGCTTAAAATGTATGTAATTTCTGGTAAGCTACAATGTAGACATAATGACAATTTTAGAGTTCTTTCAGTAAATAAAAATAGCATTAAAAATATAAGTAGAATAACAGGCATCCTAAATTGGTGTAGTAAGTAGGATGTCAACCTAATAATATTGGAAGATGAAAAATTTGTGACACAAGATGAGAGATTACAAAGAAACTTTCGGGAGGAGATATAATGTGGAATCTAGGAAAAGAACTATGTTTAGGCATAGTTGTACTTTGTAGAAAGTCAGTAAAAATACTGAATATAACATTGGTAATGATGGGAGGAGTAACTATTATAGCTAGATAACCTAATCTGGTATATAGAATTACAGCATTGTATGCTTATGCTAAAAGTTAAGAAAGGGAACATTTATTTCATAAAATTCTGGATTAGGTAGCAATTAATATGAATATAATATTAATGACAGATTGTAATTGTGATTTCATATGAAAAATAGAAGGGAGGAAATGATATTAAGAAAATTTTTGAAGTTATAAAATGTGGTAATTTAAAGATTTGGAACAATAATTTGTGTACATATAGTTGAGGTGTATATAAGACACAATTAGATTATTTTATATATCACAAGGTTTAACTACAGCTAAGTAAGAGACACTTGTAACAGGTTTTTCACATCGCTCAGCCATATGGATAAAATACAAGTAAATAAAGAGTTTATCAGACTGGGAAAAGGAGTATAAAGAATAAATGAGAATGTATGGGATGAAAATGGAAAGAAAATAAATATGTGATTACAGAAATATCATATTTCCAGTAGAGAATGCTATAACAATTGCTCTGAATGGTGGCTAACTTTTAAAGAAAAATATTTTTTTTAGTAGGACAGTCAGGTATAAGGAAAGTACAGTGTGTACAGATGCTTTAAAGGATTTGGAAAGGAATGATAGAGATATGATGTGATAGAACAGAATTTATGAAAAGTAGCAAGAGAAAATTAAATAATTATTACTTAAGCAAAGATATTACTTACACGGTAAAATGGAAGAAGTATCAGCTTATTTGAGCAGCACAGTTAAAGAAAATACTAGTATAATACGAGAAATTAAAGATGATAGAGGAGGGGTAAGATCACCTCAGGAACAACATCGGAATATCATAATAAATTATGTAAAGAAAATATTTCAAGACAGAAAGAAATGCTAAAATGTTAAAAATGAGCATAACAAGAAAATAAAGAATTGGAAAATGAGATTTCCATATATGCTATATATGAATTAGATAACACGTTAGTTTACAGTCTGAACAAGATGAAATGAGATACCAGCTTTATAAGAATTTTACAAATTAACAGAAAAAAGAAATTTCTTAAAAGTTATAAATGAGTGGTTAAATGAGGGGTTTATGCATAAAAATGTATGTAGTGGTATACTTAAATTTCTATAGAAAAAGAAAGATAAAAATAAAATTGAAAATTGGAAACCAATATTATTGAACAATGCAGATTTTTATGAAAATAATTTAGAAGACTCTATTACTACACTCTATTAACCACTACTGGACAGTTTTCTGCTGCATCTTGGTTTACTTTCTTATTTCAGTAAATGTATCTAACATCACATAGACAACATTTCAACTATGACTTTATTATTTTGTATTCTTTGCTTGTTGTATTCTACCTCATATCATTCAAATGTATTTGACTGTATTGTCAGCCTGATGTAGATAACTATATTGCTTTGTATATGTCTGTAATTGTCATTGGAGCTTTTCTCCCTGGGCCTCCACTGAAAATGGGCTCTTCTTAGCCCAGTGGAATAAATGAATAAACAAATAAATCAATAAAACAATGGAAAATAAAATGGAAAGTATTATGGAAGACAGTATGTATATATATATATATATATATATATATATATATATATATATATATATATATATATATATATATAGGGTCTAGGACTGATGCGCGGATGGCCATTTCACCATATCCTAAACAGCCGGGCATACTTCCGCAAAAGTGCTTTTCACCGAAGAAGCACTTTAGCAGAAGTATGCCTGCAGGTAGAGGGAGTTGTGGGGGAGTGACTGTTAC
This sequence comes from Protopterus annectens, assembly GCF_019279795.1. Lineage (NCBI taxonomy): Eukaryota > Metazoa > Chordata > Ceratodontiformes > Protopteridae > Protopterus > Protopterus annectens. Next base: position 1,302,793,130 of record NC_056747.1, read on the forward strand.
GGAGATCATACTACGGTTCGGATAAGGGAATTTGTTCCTTTTCCCCACTGTAGTGCGATCTCGGAGTGATAATATTAAAGTAGGGGATATGGGGTCAAGCCCCCCTGCATAAAAAGCTTTTTTCTTGTTTTTTTCTTTTTTTTTTTTTTACGCACTTTAGCAAAAGTGTTTTTTCAGTAAAAGCACTTTCATTAAAGTGTGTTCGGTGAAGTTGGATTTGGACTGTTGAAGTTTCATTCAACAGTCCTAGATTTTATATATATATATATATATATATATATATATATATATATATATATAGTTTAAAGAGGAAAATAATGCCAGGAATTATTCATAGTAAGTGAAATTATTGATGATATAAACAGGTCTGATGAAAGCAAGATCATGAAAGAAGATTTAAATAAAGTTTTTGATACAGTACAACTTGAACTTTTGTGGACAATTATGGAAGAATATAACATTAATAAGAAAATTAAGTATGTATGTTGTTCTGCATATAATAAAAATGAAGTAAGAATTTTAGTGAATGGATAGTTTAAAAAATTGATGTAAGGAATGGCATACATCAGGGATGTCCTATAAGTAGCATATTATTTGCATTAAGTCTGGATGAAAGAAGTTATACATTATATACATCAATGTTTAAATATAATAAGCATGGCTTTAAGTAACAGTAAAGATAGGAGGAGTATCTTTTTCAATGAAAGAAATCTCTGTATTAGGAATAAGAACAATGGAATAGGATAATAGCTGAAATAAAGGAGCTTTATTGTTTTTGGAAAACATACTGGCTATCATTTAATAAAAAGGTTTATTTGATTAATTCAGTTATACTGGGAAAGATTGCATACTTAGCTAGTGTCTGTATGTTGCCAACAATCTAAGAAAAATAAATATTTCAGGTCTTTTTTTTCTTTTATATGGCATTTGAGATTGAACTCAGTGAAGAGAAGAGTCTTATATATGAACAAGGAAGATGGAGATTAGTGATTATTGATTAATAAATGACCAGTAATAGGAAATATGCCATAAAAATCAATTAAATGAAAGAATCTATATGTATTATGGTAAAGAGGAAACTACAGAACATGTTTTCTTGCAGTGTATAAGGATTGCAAAATTGTGGGAAAATTAAGTAAAGAAAAGTTCTTTGAAAATATAAAGGTGGTAAATGAAATAAATATGGAAATGTTTATGTATGAATATTATAGCCATAAAATGAGGAATATGTTAATAAAATCGATCATGTTTAATTGTCTGAAATGAAAGGATACATTAAATCACGTTTAATGGTACATGGAGATTAGCAGTCATTTTAAGAAAAATTAGATGGGGTTATGGAAAAAGGAGTAAGGCTCAAATAAGGATAATAGGTATGATCATACATCTTGTTCCTCAGTTGTCTGTTCGTTTTCCCCACATAATAACTTGGACATGTCATACACTTGGCCAAGTATATGACATGTTGGGATAAACAACTCCCTTTCTTAAACCTTACTCTAGTGTGCTTAACGTCCCCTAATGTAATTATTTTCTCATCTATAATCTCCTTGCACTGCTGACACTGCCCACATTTTTTTATTATACCCATCTCCAGTGTCACCTTTTATTCTACCGTTCACTTTTCAAACATATTCTTTAAGTTGGATCCAGTCTTGTACACATACATAGGCCCTGTGCCAACTTTACTATAAACCAGGTCATCATATTCCAATTTTGTCTCATTATATTCTTTACCTCCTCAGACAAGGGACTGTACTGCACAACGCAGGCCCTATGGTAAGAGTTTTCCTTTTCATTCTCGTATTCAGTCCTACACTTCTCCAACCCAATACCAAGAAGTGGTTGGTATTTTCTCCCCCAATCTTTCAGTACATATTGAGTGACATTGTCAGTTAAATATCTTGGGTAACCCCTTTCCCCGAATAATGTTGCTATATATTCTAACTGAAATGCGATATCGTTTTCACGGCTCTTATGCAGTGACCCCTGATACTGCTCTTTTTTGACTTACTGGGTAACAACTAGTGTATTCTAAGTATGAGTTACTGAATGTTTCCTTCCTATATATTCTGGATTTGAATCCTGCTAACCCATTCGATACAACGGTATCTAAGTATGCTATTCCTCTCATGCTACTACTATGAGTAAATTTTAAATAACTACTAGTGTCATTCAAATTAGTTATTTATTTATTTATTTATTTCCAGTTTAATGACCGAGGATGTACACTGGGCTTAAGGAGCCCATTTTCAGTTCAGGCCAGAGGAGAAAAGCCCCACATTACAAAGTTTAGATACAGATACAATATAGAAAAGAAGAACAATTTACAATTATGTTTCATGCTAGAGAGCAGGTGTAATTTCTTGGGTACTGAGACATACCTCCTGGACTACATGAAAAGAGACATGGAAGAGCTCTCCGATCTTTTAGCCGAGGCAGGTATGACCCTAGCCCTGAGTAGCATTCCGCCATCACCCAGAATGGTACCGCAGTACAAGGACAAAATGATTGACTTCAACAATTGGCTAAGCTTCTGGTGTCATTTTAAAGGGATCCGATATCTGTCTGCCTGGGATGACATGGTCGACAGAGCACGATGCTTTTCCAGAGATGGCCTGCATCTGTCATCTCTGGGATTCTGGATACTGGCTAAGGTTCTTGCCACCCCTATAGTGCCTTTTTTAGGCAAAGTTCAAATGACAAATTCACCACCGTAACAGGAACAGGCAAGCAAAAACTGAGGGTGATGCTACTCAGTGCTAGAAGTGTAAATCTCAAAATGCACTCACTCAAGGCACTTCTTAAAATGGAGAACATCGATATCTGTGCAGTGACTGAGACCTGGTTCAAGGCTCCAGAGAGCATACTTGCACTACAAGGCTATAACTCATACCACACTTTTCAGCCATGTAACCTGGACCAGAAAAAAGATGTCATATCATTAAAAAACCCCCAGTTTATCATAAAGAGCCAGTTTCCAAGTAACAATTGGCAACACAATGCATTTATTGCATAATCCTAACATATTGCCTCCTTTCTCATTGCGCCAGCTTTGTTTTTGCTGTATTGACTTGTCCCTGGCCTTGATCTATACATGCATATGGCCTACTTTAACATATCATTCATATCCTTGCATCCACAATTGGTTTAGTGGCGATATAGTCATTCAACCCAGGTTCTCTGGTTGCATTTAACCTGAGTTGTCATTTAACTTCTTTTTCTGCTAATTTGACTTTGACATTTCCTCCCCTTAAGTCCACCTTTACCTGTTCCAAAATCCCAAATTTAAACATATGACTTGCATCATGATTGAGTATGAGTCGACACAAAGCATTGTTTTTATCATTTTCCTTATACAGTAGGTATGATCATACATCCTGTTCCTCAGTTGTCTGTCCGTCTTCCCCACATAATAACTTGGACATGTCATACACTTGGCCAAGTATATGATGTGTTGGGATAAACAACTCCCTTTCTTAAACCTTACTCTAGTGTGCTTGACATCCCCTAATGTAATTATTTTCTCATCTATAATCTCCTTGCACTGCTGACACTGCCCACTTTTTTATTATACCCATCTCCAGTGTCACCTTTTATTCTACCTTTCACTTTTCAAACATATTCTTTAAGTTGGACCCAGTCTTGTACACATACATAGGCCCTGTGCCCACTTTACTATAAACCAGGTCATCATATTCCAATTTTGTCTCATTATATTCTTTACCTCCTCAGACAAGGGACTGTACTCCACAACACAGGCCCTATGGTAAAAGTTTTCCTTTTCATTCTCATATTCAGTCCTACACTTCTCCAACTCAAAACCAAGAAGTGGTTTGTATTTTCTCCCCCATTATTTCAGTACATATTGAGTGACATTGTCAGTTAAATATGTGGGGTAACCCGTTTCCCCGAATAATGTTGCTATATATTCTAACTGAAATGCGATGTCGTTTTCACGGCTCTTATGCAGTGACCCCTGATACTGGTCTTTTTCTGACTTACTGCGTGACAACTAGTGTATTCTAAGTATGAGTTACTGAATGTTTTCTTTCTATATATTCTGGATTTGAATCCTGCTAACCCATTCGATACAACGGTATCTAAGTATGCTATTCCTGTCATGCTACTACTATGAGTAAATTTTAAATAACTACTAGTGTCATTCAAATTATTTATTTATTTATTTATTTATTTATTTCCAGTTTGATGACCGGGGATGTACACTGGGCTTAAGGAGCCCGTTTTCAGTTCAGGCCCGAGGAGAAAAGCTCCACATTACAAAGTTTAGATACAGATACAATATAGAAAAGAAGAACAATTTACAATTATGTTTCATGCTAGAGAGCAGATGTAATTTCTTGGGTACTGAGACATACCTCTCTGGACTACATGAAAAGAGATATGGAAGAGCTCTCCGATCTTGTAGTCCAGGCAGGTATGACCCTAGCCCTGAGTAGCATTCTGTCATCACCCAGAATGATACCGCAGTACAAGGACAAAATGATTGACTTCAACAATTGGCTAAGCTTCTGGTGTCATTCTAAAGGGATCCAGTATCTGTCTGCCTGAGATGATATGGTCGACAGACCACGATGCTTTGCCAGAGATGGCCTGCACCTGTCATCTCTGGGATTCTGGATACTGGCTAAGGTTCTTGCCGCCCCTATAGTGCCTTTTTTAGGCAAGATTCAAATGATAAATTCACCACCGTAACAGGAACAGGCAAGCAAAAACTGAGGGTGATGCTATTCAGTGCTAGAAGTCTAAATCTCAAAATGCATTCACTTGAGGCACTCCTTAAAATGGAGAACATCGATATCTGTGCAGTGATTGAGACCTGGTTCAAGGCTCCAGAGAGCATCCTTGCACTACCAGGCTATAACTCATACCACACTTTTTGGCCATGTAACCTGGACCGGAACACCAAAGGCGGAGGTGTGTCCATATTCATTAAGGATATCCACACCTCCAGGTTAGTTGCTCAGCATAATGCAGCCAAGGTTATCCAAGTGCAACTAACTCTGGGCAAAACGGCAATCCAGATCCCCCACCATGCCCCAGGATTCCCACTCCTCTTTTCTTGATGTACTGGAAAATATTAGGGTTCAACCAAACACCCTAATAATGGTCAATTTCAATTACCCCCACCATTAACTGGGAAAACTACTCATGTACCAACTCCTTCGCTCAATGCTTTCTGGAATTCATAAACTTCAATGCCCTGGATCAACTTATCCACACCCCCACCAGGGGCAACAATATCCTAGATCTAGTCATTACCAACATGAGTGACCGGTGTTCCACACCTGAAGTCAACGCCTCATTGTCCGATCCGACCATAAACTAATTACCCTAGATATCCACATCCTGACCCCACTCCCCATTAAGGAAACCACGGTAAAAAATTTCTCCAAAGCCAACTTCATGCTTCTTAAGACAGAAGTGGTGAACTTCATGGCATCCATGCAGATGGACAATACAGTTATGACTACTGAATCCTACACAAATGCACTTTATAAGCACTTACATGAGTGCATGGATCTTGCTATCCCAAACAGAACCAAGACGGTATCCTCCAAAAAAAGAAAGCCAATCTGGTGGTCCCCTGCCATAAACAAACTGTACAACAGAAGGAAGAAACTGTTGCAAAAGAGAGTAAAATCCCATGAGTGGAGGAGCTCCCTGGTCAGCCTCAGTAAGAAGCTGCAATCCCTGATAAAATCCTCTAAAGCTAGTTACGAAAACAAAATCTCCACTGATTCTAAAGACAACCATAAAGCATTCTATAGCTACGTCAAGAATCTCAATAACAACACTCAGATCTGCTCTGAGTTACAACACAATGGCACTAAATATACAGACCCAACTGATATTGCCAACATCCTGGCAGATAGGTTCAGTGCTAACTTTACCCCTCTCTCACCCCTTAAAGAGCCCATCTCTATACTGGAAGAATGCAAAGTTCCTGTAATTACGGCTGCACAGGTAAAAACCACACTCTCCAAAGCCAAGAACACAGCATCCATAGCACCAGACAACATCCCAGGCTGCATTCTACATGAACTACAGAATGAACTGGCACCCCTCCTAAGTACCAAGTTCAATCATAGCCTCACCTCAGGCTTTGTGCCCGCTGAATAGTGCACAGTGATGGTTATCCCACTCCACAAGGGGAGAGCCACCACGGACCCCGGGAACTACCACCCCATTAGCCTGACGAGCCTGGTCTGCAAGGCCATGGAATGTATCATCATGGAACTTATACACAAAGACATTGGTAATCACCAAACTCTTGACCCCACCCAGTTTGGGTTTGTAAAAGGCAGATCATGTCTCCTAAACCTGACAGACTTCTTTGAAGTAGTCACCAAAGCCGTAGACGAGGGTAAGGTGGTTCACACAGCCTATCTAGATCTTGCCAAGGCTTTTGACACCATCCCCCACTCTGAAATTATAGATAAACTCACTAAACTAGGTATAAATCCCTATGTCACAAAATGGGTTGCCAACTGACTCACTGACAGAGCCCACACTGTGAAAGTAGCAGACTCCAAATCTGACTTCAGACCAGTGACAAGTGGAGTACCACAGGGTTCAGTCCTGGGTCCTCTCCTGTTTGGTAGTTTGGTATCTACTTCTCTGAAGTACAAGCTAACACAGAAGGTCTTTGGCTAATGAAGTTCACAGATGACTGCAAACTAGGAGCCATAATCGAAACTCCTAACGATGTGGACATCCTACAAAAGGGCCTCACTGAGACAGATGCCTGCTGTCAAAGCCATGGCCTCAAGCTCAATGCCAAAAAGTGCATTGTCATCCCCTTTGGTAAAAACTCTGTACCCATGAGCTACCACATAGGTGGTAGTATACTTAACACCGAAAGTGTGATAAGAGACCTTCGGACACAGGTGGACAGTAGTCTCTCCTTTGATAATCACATCGCCACAGTAGTCAGGAAATCCTTCCATGTGGCACACCTCATCACAAAAGGTTCCTCATCCAGAAAAAAAGAGGTCATTGTTTCCCTCTACTCATCACTCATTAGACCCATTATAGAGTACAACACTCCTTTTGGTATGTACCTCACAAGACATCTACAACTGGAAAGGCCGCAGAAATACCTCACGAAGAGGATTACCAGCCTCAAACAGATGCCCTACGCAGACCATCTCAAAAAACTCCAGCTTTACTCTGTCACATATCGCCTGCTCAGAGGTGATCTCTGGTTAACATACAAAGCTATGTCAAACCCAGAGCTGCTGGACATGCTCCACTTAAAGAAGTCCCAAGCCACTGAGCTACATGATCTAGGGACCTAAACCTTGTCACCACAATAAACAGAACATGCCAGAGGGATAGATTCCTGTCCCAGAGACTTCCCATACTCTGGAATAAACTACCTTTCTATATTAAACAAAACTCTTCATTAGTACTCTTCAAGAAAAATCTTGATGATTGGATGGGAAATAGGAAATTCACCCTGGGGATCACTTCTGTGGCTCTGCTTGACAGTGGCACAGGAAAATAATTTTCTTGGGTGGCAAAAGCCAGGGTACCTTTTTGGCTGGGCTTGTATAGGCCCTAGGGCCAATAGCCTAGTACCTACTTATGAACCTATGAACCTATGTTACCTTTAGACACAGACACAATATTATTAATGAACAATTTACAGTTACATTTCATGTTAGAGAGCAGGTGTAAATTCTTAGGTACATGGTACAAATTTGATATTTACAGTATGTACATGTGTGTGGTGGCCTATACATCATAGCTAGATAGGCTAGTAATCATAGCTGGAGAGGGGTTAGAGGTAGAGAGAGAATTATAGGACAAGGTGGGGAGAATGCAGTTGCATTTTGTGTTAGAGTAAAGGTAGGAATGTAACTGAGACAGAAAGTTTTTAAAGTTTGCACAGGTCCTTAGAGAGGAAGGAAGAGAATTCCATGTTTTGCTAAGAAAAAGGATGGCAGGAGTTACTTCACAAATGCATCTACTTCACTAGTCGTACCATCCCATAAGATAAAAATATCGTCCAAAAACCTAATGTAGCATATGCATTTACTACCATATTGACTGTTCAATATGTATTCACTTTCCCAGTCTAGTAACACCATATTTGCATATATGGGGGCACAAGCCACCCCCATGGCCACCCTACTTTTTTGTCTGTAGTATTCACCCTCAAACCAGATGTAATTGAAATCCAGTACTATAGACATAAACTCGCATATTAAGCTTGTCTTTTCCCATTCAAAGTTCATGTACTTCTGAATGCTGTTACTAAACCGTTCTAGTCCTTCTTCCTTTGGGATGCAGAAAAACAAATCTACAACATCTATGGTTACAAACATTAACCCTTCCTTCCAAATTTCTGGTTTTAACCTTCCCAAAAAATCCAATCTTTCACTATATGATGTACTCTATCATATATTGGTTTTAGCCGTCCATCTATTACTTTCCCATATGGGAATGTCTTAGACCTACTACCGGAAATAGTAGTCCTGTAGGGGGGATCTTCAATACTTTTATGGATCTTTGGGATCCCTACTATGGTGGCAAGTACTGGGTGTTCCACTCTCAAAAAATTATACAAATTCATGTATATCCTGTTATCCAAAAGGAACTCCTCTAGATATAAATCAATCCTTCTATGTCCAATATTTACTTCATTAATGGAGGATACCATATACTTACTATCATTATGTAATATTTCAAATATTTTGTTGTTATAATCCTTTGTTTGTACTAGTACTACAGCCCCCCCTGTCGGGTATCATGACTCGGATGTCGGCCGCATGACGTATATCCTTTAATAATTTATTTTCCTCCCTACATAAGTTGTACCTTCTCTTTCCCTTCATACACTTCTGTAACTTATATATTTCCTCTGTGAACAACCTCTCATATGTAAGTAATGTAGGATGTAAAGGGGGCGTATATTTACTTTTTTCTTAAACCCATTCTCCTGTACACTTCTTTGGTTGTCCTGAAAGTGTATAGCCAAATTTAATTTCCTCAAGTACAATTTACTTATTTCATAAACTTATGTTTTATTCATGAGGTGGTTAATTGATTGAGGATTCCCACTGGATCTTATTTTTTAAATGTACTATATAAGGAGGAGTGACACACATTTTACTGTTCTGATGAAGTCTGCAGTTAGCAGATGAAAGTGCTTAACCTGTGTGTATAATATTTTAACCCTCAGGGGTTCATTTTTGTTTATTTTCTATTAAAAGTGATTTTTGAAAGTAAGCATTAGCAGTGAGTTACGGACCTTTTTTGCATATATTTGGTATATATGTTTGGTTAATTTGTGGAAAAGTCTTTATCGTCCATGTTAGGAGCATGGATATTCCATATCACCCATCATCTGTCACTGGTGGGATTATCTGCAGTGTTGTATGAAATAATAAAATTACTTCTCCTTCCACCCAGCCTGTGATCTGCATATACCCTGTTAGATAACATTGACTTATTCTTTTACTTCTTTTAACTTCTTTTAATTTCAGTTTCATTTCATGCAGACAAACTATCTTACTAGCTTGTCTGTGTATTCTCAGTAGTATTCTTTGTCTTCTGATTTGATGCATGAGCTGTAATATTTTTTGTGTTCTGACTGGATGCATTAGCTGTAATAGTCTTTGTCTTCTGATTGGATACATGATCTGTATTCTTTGTCTTCTGATTGGATGCATGAGTTGTACTATTGTTTGCCTTCTGACTGAATGCATGAGCTGTAGCATTCTTTGTCTTCTGATTGGATGCATGAGTTGTACTATTGTTTGCCTTCTGACTGAATGCATGAGCTGTAGCATTCTTTGTCTTTTGATTGGATGCATGAGTTGTACTATTGTTTGCCTTCTGACTGAATGCATGAGCTGTAGCATTCTTTGTCTTCTGATTGGATGCATGAGCTGCAGTATTCTTTTTCTTCTGATTTGATGCATGCTCCTTGCTATGTTCCAAGAGAGCAACTTTATCATCTGTAGTCTTCCATCTGTCTCTACCATTCCAAAATCACCTTACTGCCTTTCCTGCTGAACCATATCCCCCAGATGATATTCCAGGGCCATCCCATGGGTGAGGGTACCTTATAAGTACTTAAGGTGTACAATTTTTCAGACTGATATCCCTGGTGGCTGGATTTTTGTTAGAGACATAAAGTGGCTTACATGTATTGCCCCCCTTGAGGTTCTGGATCCTGAGCATTATTAGTTGTTCAGGCTTCTCATACACACCAGTTCTTGACATATAAAATGTTTCTGTTATACCTAAAAGTCTAAAGATTAAGCAAAACAGTCAATAATGAGTGTACTTACTAATCCCACAAGGTGGAAGGTGCCTTAACACCATTGCTTGGCCCCACTGGGAAGATAAACATTTAACATGGATAAACCGCATTAGAGATTTGCTCTGTGATATGCTCCACAATTATGTATGATAAATGGAGCACTATATCTACATTTACTCCCTTAACAAGAACGCTGAACTTTTTGTTTAGCACTCATGTGTTTTTGGCCTTAGTTTAACAATAATATGAACATAGGGGCTCCTTCCTTATCAAAAGAGCTCTAGCAGTAATTTTTGTACAAATATTTTATGCAGTTTTTTAGCGAACACGCATGCAAGCAGCTAGCTTCCCTCTTTCAATGCTGGGCTTCTATAACCTGCACCATGCAAAGAATGGTCGCCTAATGTATTTCTGCTACTTCATTATTCTAGCGGATGTGTAGAGTTGTTGTAAGCTGAATGCTAGACTTATGGTCGCTTGGTGTATTCTCCTCTGCTTTAATTTATTGAACGTTTAGAGTTGCTGTTAAGGTGAATGTTAGACCATTGGTCGTTTTGTACTCTTCAATCTGCTTATTTTAGCTGACCTGTATAGATATTGATAAGCGGAATAGTTGAACTTACTGTTTTAAAATATCACTAGTAACTGCATCTACCTTGCACATGCTTGCACTAACCTAATAAGCATATTAAGTTAAATAACAAATGTTTTCCTGGCAAATGTGATTTTTAAATGCATTATCCTTACTAGTACTTTGCTTATAGTGTGTGTTTTGTCCTACTGCTTACATCACCACTTTTTCTTCTCCCTTTCTGTACCCAGCACTACAACCGACTGACCTGTACTAGGTCTTGGGTTACCCATTCTGTCCAGGACTGCTGCGTCTTCCCCAAGTTACAGAACATTACCAAACCTCTTTGGGCCTCTTTCCCCTAAAGGACACAAGAAAGTACATTTTATACTGACTGTTACCTAAAGATACAAATGTTATTTTCACCCCAGGTGCATCTTGTAAAACCCATAGCCAGGACAGCCAGCAGCCAAACCCTTCCCCCTCCCAACCAACAGAGTATCTACTCTTAAAACCTCCTTTTACAACTCCTGTGTTAACCTACCTCTACATTTTAGAGCTGCAAGCCCTGCGAGCAGCCTCGGTTGCAGTACAATCTTTGCCCACTAGGTGGCTCCTTCTTCCCAGGTCTTTTTCCCCTTGCAAACTTTTCTCCATTGTACAAATTTCTGTCAAACAACCATTATACTTTATACTTTGCTATCTGATAGACCCATTCCTACCCCACTACTGCTATATACTTCTCAACTGTACAACGTATTATGTTCTTTAAAAACTTACCCTAACAATCAGCACTCCACTGATTGTTTTCCCTGTATTTTGTTCTTCTGTAGCTCTTCCCACTCCATTTGCCCTTCGGGCTCACTCTGCTCCCCTACCCTGCCCCCAATTTCCACCCGCCCCCACTACTCCTAAACTTATACTACCCTAACCACTACCCTGCTTAATTTGGCCACTCCTACTAAACAATTTCATCCTATCACAACTCACCATTACACATCCATCCCCCTATTCCCAATTCTGCAACACTCAAACTTCTCTATCACCACTCCCATATTTCTCTTAAATTTACCTACTACCATATCCACCATGTATCCACCAACTCCCTCCTCATCCCCAAAACTGAAACCTTTGTACAACCTCATACCCCCACTCATAATACATTATCTCCTCACTGCCTATGAATTCCACTACCTGCCTAATTATCAACACTCTACATCAAATACAACAATCTACATCCAAACACACACCCCTCCCTTAATACAACCCCCCTTCCACTCCTACAGCACTACTCCAAAACCTCTCCATCCTATACTACCTACATACTTAAACCCAAGGACTAAGAACTATTACCAACTCCTACTAAAATTCACCAAACTCATACAAAGTCTATGTAACCTCATAGCCGACGGTGACATCCATCCTAACCCTGGCCCAAGCTCACCAACTACCACTAACAACATAGATAGAATTCCTACCAACATAAGAAGCTCACATAATGCCCCAAAATTATTTCTAGTCTGTCACCTAAATATCAGAAGTATAAATAATAAACTCCACTACATGCATTCACTCCTAGATATACACTGACCTGATGTATTCTGCCTTACAGAAACCTGGCTTAAACCCACTATCCCTAACAATGAAATATTACCCCCCCCACTACAATATAATAAGACTTGACCGTAAAGGAAGAAAAGGAAGTGGAGTAGCCATCCTATATAAATCCTCTCTAGATTTATCTACAATTAGCACCCCACTTGACCTAATAACTACCAACACCAAAACAATAATCTCAAGAATTCAACTTAATAAAAACAAATCTATAAACATAGTATGTAGTTATATTCCTCCAGGCAATAACATAAACACCTTAGAAAGCACACTCCAATGGTTATCCTCCACCCACCCCCAAGAAACAATCATACTTGGAAACTTCCACATCGACTGGACAACTTGTTCAGCACACTTCTCAACCACCCATATTAACTTACATGGTTTCTCCAAAACTATTACTACCCCCACCAGAATCAGCAAATCTAACAAAAAGGAAAGCATTATAGACTGGATCTTAATAAATAACAAACCTCAGCTTTACAAAGCAGGCACCCTACATGAGGACATGAATGACCACTTCCTAACCTACATAATTAGAAAAAGAGAAGGCATGCCCCACCAAACCACCTTTAAAACCCTTAGGTACACAAAGAACTTTAACCTAAATAGTTTCCAAACTGATCTAAGCTTATGCAAATGGTCCAATCTTAAAACACTACCCCTTGACCAAGCAGTTTCAGAATTCAACACCACATTCCTAGCCATCTTAGACAGGTATGCTCCCTCACGTAAAATCAGAACCAAAAACAAAATAACGCCATGGCTAACCAATACTACTATACAAAAACTTACTACTAGAAATAGAGCGTGGACCTCATGGCGAGCCACCAAATCCCCACAAGCCCACATAACATTCAAACAGATAAGAAATGAAGATAAAAGATCTATTGTGTTAGACAAGTAAAACTACTATTTCAATTTACAGCAAAAGCACCAAAATCAGCCTCAAAGATTCTGGTCAGGTCTGAATAAGCTGCTCTACCCAGGTAAATCTTCTACCTTCATCCCCTCATCAACCTTACAACTACCCCCTGAATCAGTAGCAAATACCTTTAACACTTCTTTCACTGAAACCGTCAAGTCCCTAGCCAATAATCTATCTCTCTCCTCTTCTACAATCTCACCTACTCATATCAACCCCCTCCCTTAAAATTTTAGCCTATCCCCACAGACTATATCAAATCTTTACTTAAGAAATTAAAACCTACCACCCTTGCAGCTGACCTACTTCCTGCAGAATTCCTACAAAAGGCCGCTAAAGTAATAGCTTACCATATCTCCATCTTAATCAATTGTACTATACAAGAATCCTACATCCCCTCCATTTGGAAAATCATTCACATTCTTCCACTTCATGAAGGAGGTAACTCCACGGAACTCTCTAATTACAGACCTATCCCCATACTATCTCCCCTAGCCAAAATAATGGAGAAATGCATACAGAAGCAACTATTAGCCCACCTTACTCACAATTCTCTCCTAGCCTCATCCCAGCATGGTTTCAGACCAGCCCACAGTACAACCACTGCCCTTCTCACCTTACTCACAATTCTCTCCTAGCCTCATCCCAGCACGGTTTCAGACCAGCCCAGAGTACAACCACTGCCCTTCTCTCCTTCTCTCACACAATAAATCACAACTGTAATCAAAACCTGCTCTCCTCTGCCCTCTTCCTCGATCTATCAAAAGCATTCAACATGGTAAATCACAACTTACTCTTAGACTCTCTGAAATCACTGTCCATAGATAACCCAGTATGTAACTGGTTCCACTCATACCTGAATGGTCGACAACAAGCTGTCTTGTGGAAAGATAATCTATCCTCCCTTCTACCTGTCACCCTTGGAGTACTCCAAGGTTCTATTCTGGGCCCCCTTCTTTTCTCTATATTCATCAATGATCTGCCCAAATTTATACCACAGGCAACTTCCATACAGTATGCAGATGATTCTACACTAATCTGCACTGCCTCTACTCCCACAGAATTACAATCCCTAACCCAGACTACCTTTAACAAAGTAGAGAACTGGCTTAATAATCATCTTCTCCTATTGAACCCAAACAAAACCAAACTACTGCTTTTCTCCCCCAACCGTAAGCTAACACCTCCAATAATTACAGTCTCTTCAAACAATGGCACCGTAATTTCTCCTGAACCAAACACTAAACTACTAGGTATAATCATTGATAACAATCTGAATTATAATGCCCATATAGACAAAACTATAAAAGCAGTAAATAAAAAATAGGCTCCGTGTATAGGATAAAGAAATTTCTAACCCCAACTGCCAGAACCGCCATAGCTCGCACACATCTTCTGTATTCTCTTCTTTATGCCTCACCCATCCTCACTAATCTATCTAAATCAAACCTCGACAAAATCACCAGTTGCTATAACAATATAGCAAGATTTGCCACAGGCTCCACATACAGAACCCACCATTGTCATAATCTTCACAAATTAGGCTGGCTAGAACTACCCAATCAAATATACTATAACCAACTCATAGTCATTCATAAAATCCTCTACCAACCTACCAGTACCCCAATTCTAACTACAGTTATTACCCCCTATAACAACCTAACATCCCTCCGCTCATCCAGCAGAATGCTAGTACAAACAACCAAAGCCAACAACTCAGCTGGAGATTCATTGTTTTCCAACTCTGCTGAAAAATAAAATGGACCTCCCTTCCTTCAGAATTAACCACTAACAGCTCCTTGCCTCAATTCAAAATATCTCTAAAGACACACATGCACAGAGTCTGGCTATGTCCATGTCTAAATCCCGACTAAACTATACAAAAATGAGACTGAGGTAGTCAAAAAATAGTTGTGCTCATATCTAAACCCTGACTAAGCCAAAAACACAATAAGAAACTATTTAAACCAAAGTTAGCTCACAAATGTGATTACCCTTTTCTCCCTCTATAACTTACTATTTCTGCCCACACTAATTAAAATCCTTCCAACTGAAACAACCTTCTCTATTTTATCTTCCTTACTTTCTAACTGAAAATGCTTAGCTTACAGACACACCTCTCTTAAAAGATTGATTTCCCTGTATTTACTGCTTCAGCAGCGATGTTTTTTATTTCCTATCTATATGTAACCTATATATGACTTTTGTCTTGGACCTATTGTTAACTTTCTAGAGATCTTTGTAACCTGCATTTTTTTTTCTTTAAGTGTTACTAAACTTTTGTAAACAGATTTATGGTTAAAATTTAAATATCTTGTAACCTACATTTTTATTTTTACTAAATTTTTCATAACGTGGAGCTTTTCCCCCGGGCCACCACTGAAAATGGATATGTATCCAGTCCAACTTTCCCGGTTAACAAATGTAAAATAAAATAAAATAAATAAAAATAAATAATTCTTTGCAGTCTACATGTTGTTGTTGTGTCTTTCGGCTTTTCCCGGTTAGGGGTTGCCACAGCGGAACTCTGGTCCGCTAATGATTGGCAGTAGATTTTTACGTGCCGAGTTGCCAGCCCTGACACACAACCTTCAACAAAGGTATGCCCATTCACGCATGTCTCCACACGGAAGACGGTCTAGCTGAGAATCGAACAGGACAACGTCTTACTGTGAGGCAACAACACTACCGCAGCACCACCACCGCAGTGCTTCTTTGCAGTCTACATACACTTAGATATTAACATGAATTCTTCAAATGCATTGCACCTAAAATAGGGGGACAGTGCAGATCTTCTAAGACCCTCTAGCGTAAAATAGGACAGACAATTGCTGCAACATGCTGTAAGTGCTGAAAGAAAATAAATAAATAAGTATAACAGTATTCCACTAACATTCACAGCTTCATGCACCACAACAGGCCTTTTTTTTCACTTAGAGGGCTTCCTTATTGAAAAGACCATCTGTGAAAGACCAAATATGATAGATATATGTCACCCATGATGATCTTCCTCCTTTTACTAAGGTATGAAAAAATGCATACATTCCCTGTGACTCATAAACATTGCAGCCATTATTACAACCTCCCCTCCTCTGTGTTATGTGCATGCACGCTGAGCCTCGATGCTCATTAATAATGAATGCAGCCAGGCAAGTGTGTGTTGTAGCAGTTCATTTAAAATTCCATGTGTGGACCAGCAAGGACTGCAGGAAGACTGTGTGCAATGAAGGTGCCACCACAGGAAGGTACAAGCTGCAGTAGTACTCATGCAGCAAGAACTAGCCCTGAGTTTGCTAGATACAATCTTATGCACACAGCTGTGGTAAGAGAAAGAAGGTATGTGGCAGGTGTATAGAGTTAGGAGGAATGTGTGATGATCTAGTTTTGAAGCTACTTGGGCTTCTGCTCTTATGTCCTCATTTCTTGATCTGTCCACAGTGTGCATCGTACCACCTGTCTCAGGCACTTCATCTCCATTGCCTTTAGCTGTCTCGGTCACTCTGCTTTCACTGTCCAGGTTTCCTGTGATTTGATGATATTAACTAATGTCTCATTCACTTAGCTACTTAATTAATAACTAGTTAAATTAGTAATGCCTTAGCTACCATAAATAGCATGACCTGACAGTACCACATTTTCAGTCTATCTTATTTCTAGTCAGACACACTGAATAAAGTCCTTTAGATGACCAACAATGTTCATCTGCTGTTTAAAGATCTAGAAATGACTTCTGACCATCTCTGCCTCTTGTTTTCATTGACAGTATTGTTGATGGCCATGTTCCTGTCCTTTTGTGGCTTTATGGCTGTTGCATTAACCTTCTTTTACTAGTTTATTATACAGCTTGTGAGTTTGTTTATCCTGCTAGTTGTCATAAAACGTCTTACAGCTGATAGTCATCTGTGACTTTTCTACTTCCTTAGATTTATGCTCTCCCTCATTCTTATTTTGTAGTTAGCCACCAGTAGCCCTCATTAGCTGTCCCTCAGGCCATGTAGACAACCCTACAGTGCAAAGCTATAATGTCTTCCACTCATTTAGACAAGTTTCTACACAGGTAGGGACGAAAAGTGGGGGTGTCTAGATTTACATCAAAAATAAATGTTATATCAAGGCTGGGCAAACATGATAATGTATTTCAGCTTCTCCAAATTCAAGTTACCATAGGCAAAGTCCCATACCATTTATTTGCAAGCTATAATCTCCCCTTCTATAACCCAGAAAAAACATAACACATATTTAAGCTTACTGTAAACACTCACCATCCAACCCAGTACCATATTCATGGATGTCTTTAAATACCCCACCATTAAATAGGAATCATATAAGACAGCAAACATGCAGGCACAGAGATTCCTGGACTTTATAAACACAAATTTCCTGGACCAGATTGCAAATACACTGACCAGTGTTGCAAACATACTGGATCTGGTCGTCACTAATATGGAAGAGTGCTAAACACCCCCTAGTGTAATGTCTTCTCTGGTAAGGTCAGACCACAAAATGGTCTCCTGTGAAGTAAAAATAAAACCTAGAATCCCAGCTTTCTCTGGAATGTTCAGGAACTACTCTAAAGCTAACTTCCTTCTATTAAGTGATAACCTGGAAAAATGTCATGCCCCCCCCTAAACCCCAAGAGCACTGCTGCCTATGCAGAACTGTTCACAGAAGCCCTATACAAGTGTGGTAATAGATGCACAGAGGCAGCTGCATCTACCAGGAATAAGTACAAAACTGACTCAAAAAAAAAAAAAAAAAAACAAGCCATCCTGGTGGAATCATAACATCAGTAGGATACATAACAGAAGAAAGAAAATCATGGCAAAAACTATGAAATATAGTACCCAGGAGGATAAAGGCATTCTCATCACATTAAACAAACAACTCAAAGGACAAATAATGTTTACCAAAGCCAAATTTGAAGCAAATTTGGCCTCCAAGGTCAAGGAAAACCACTATGCCTACATCATCTCAAATGGCTTAGTGGTTAAGTATTTTGCCTATGGTGTATGAGGTCCTGGGTTCAAGATCTGCAAGGGTTGTTTATTTTCTGTTACAGTTATCCCTCTCCACAAAGGAGGAACGACTACATACCCTGGGAAATATTGCCCCATTAGCCTGACTAGTCTGATATGCAAAGCTATGGAACACATCGTTATGGACCTAATAAACAAGGATATAGAGAATCTCCAAACTGTGGATCCCACACAGTTTGGTTTTGTGAAGGGTAGATCATGCCTGCTCAACCTGGTCAACTTCTTTGAGTCAGTCACCAGAGCTGTGGATGAAGGCAAGGTGGCTCATACAGCCTACCTTGATCTGGCCAAGGCCTTTGATACCATTCCCCACTTAGGAATCATAGAACAATGCATTAAGCCAGGCATCAACCCCTATATCACTAGGTGGGTTGTAAACTGGCTCACAGATAGAACCCACAGTGTGAAAGTAGCTGACTCCAAGTCAGACTGCCAACCATTCATGAGTGGAGTCCCACAGGCTTCGGTCCTGGGTCCTCTCCTGTTTGGTATCTACTTCTCTGAAGTCCAGGCCAACACAAAGGGACTCTGGCTGACAAAGTTTGCAGATGATTGCAAGTTGGGTGCCATAATTAACTCCCCAAGTGATGTTGACATCCTACAGAAAGGCCTCACTGAGACTAATGACTGGTTTCAGAACCATGGCCTTAAGCTCAATGCCAAAAAATGTGTCGTCATCCCCTTTGGGAAAAACCCATTTGCCATGAATTACCACATCAATGGTAGTCCACTGAAAACAGAAGCCATTAAAAGAGATCTGGGAACACAGGCTGACAGCAACCTCTCTTTTGACCACCACATTGCCACTGTGGTCAGAAAGCCCTTCTATGTAGCACATCTCATTACTAAGGGTTTTGCATCCAGGAAAAAAGAGGTCATTGTCTCCCTCTAGTCTTCCCTCATTAGGCCAGTCATCGAGTACAATGCCCCATTCGGCATGTACCTCACTAGACACCTGCAACAACTGGAGAGGCCGCAAAAGTACCTCACAAAGAGGATCCTGGGCCTTAAACACTTGTCCTATATGGACAGACTCAAAAAACTCCAACTATTCTCTGTCTCATATCGCCTACTTAGAGGTGATCTCTGCTTGACTTACAAAGCCATGTCTAACCCAGCTCTGTTAGAAATGCTACATCTAAAGAAATCCCAATCCCTCCGCACCACATGCTCCAGAGCCCTCAACCTCATTACCACAATCAACAGAACAAGCTGGAGGGACAGGTTCATATCCCAGACACTGCCCATGCTATGGAATAGACTTCCCATACATGTCAAGTGGAGTGCCTCACTGGCCCTCTTCAAAAGAAATCTTGCTGAGTGGATGGGAAATAGAAAAATCACCCTGGTGATCACTCCAGTGACTCTACTTGACAGAGGCACTGGAAACTAAGGTTGGGTGGCACAATGTCAGTGTAATCCTATGGGCTAGGCTTGTAAAGGCTCCAGGTCCATTAGACTAGTACACACCTATGAACCTATAAACCTATGAACGTCAAAAGCAATACACAGTTGTGTGCAGAGCTCATTGTTAATGGAGCAACCTTCACTGATCCAGAATATATAGTAAACCTACTGGCAGACAAATTCAGCTCTAGTTTACCCCTTTCCCCCAAGCCTACCCTCAGGAAATACCATCAAATATAACTCCTCCTACTATCATTAGGGAACAGGCCCTCAATGTTCTGTCTAAAGCAAAGAACACTGTGTTGATGGGCCCCTGCTTTCATTAAACATGATCTGGAATCACCATTTAATCATAGCCTCCAAACAGGATTTGTACCTCAGAAATGCTGAATGGCAACCATCATCCCTTTGCATAAAGGAAGGCCATCTATAAATCTTGGGAACTATTGGGCCATTAATCTCACTGGTCTCATATACAAAGCCATGGAAAGAATCATCGTGGAAATGATCAACAAATACATAGAAAACCTCCAGACACTGGATTCAATCCAGTTTACTTTCATCAAGGGCAGGTTATTTTTATTCAGCCTAGTGGACGTCTATAAGAAGATCACCAAAGCAATGGATGAGGAAAAAAACACTGCCTACCCTGACTTGGCCAAGGCATTTGACACAATACCCCACTCAAGTATTGTTGAGGTTAGGTATAAATCCTTATATCACCTGTTAGATAGCCAGCTGGCTTACAATCAGCCCAGGAAGTTAGAATTGTGGACACTACCTCTACAAAGGGGCAGTCACCAGTGGAGTCCTTCAGAGATCAGTCTTGGGACCACTCTGTTTTGAGATCTACTTCTCTGAACTCAAGACCAACATCAAGGGGCTCTGGCTGACCAAATTAGCAGATGATTGCAAATTAGAAGCAGTCATAGAATCTCCCATAGACACTAATGTTCTTCAAGAAAGGCTGACACAGACAAATAGCTGGTGTTTGAGCCATAAACTAAAACAAAATCAGAAAAAATGCATAATAGTATCCTTTGGGATGTTGGCTACCCCTGGTAATTATCTTACTGACAACACACCCTAAGAGTTGACCCAGTAGGCTGGGACTTGGGGATGCATATAGACAGTAATCTAGACTTTGAGCAACATGTGTCTGCGGTAGTAAGGAAATTATTCTGTGTGTTGTGCAACTTATAAGCAAAGGTATTGTTTAGACCCAGGGAGGTCATTGGTCCACTGTATTTGGCACTCATCAGACTTATCACTGAGAGCACTTCTCCCTTTGTTATGTACTTGACCAGGCACAACCAACAAGTGGAATGTCCACAGAGATTATTTGCCAAAAGAATACAGGGCATTAGTAACATGTCCTTTGTAGACCAGCCTCAAAGCTTGTATTCTGTTTCATACGTGCTGCTGAGGGAGATCTGTGCCTTGAATACAAGGCATCTTTGGATCTCATTCTTATTGACCTCCTGCCTATCTGAAAAACAAACAGCACCAGAATTGCCCATTCTAAAGACTTAAACCTTGCCTGTGATATAAATAGGACCTGAGGGGGAGAGAGGTATGTGTTTCAGAGACTCCCCCTTCCCTGGAACAAGCTCTCCATCCATGTGAAGCAGAGTTTCTCCCTAACTTAATTCAAGGGTAACTTAGACAATTGGATGGGGAACAGGAAATTCATCCCTGATATGTCACCTATGTCTCTAATGGGCACACGCAAACTGTAAATGGTTCATCTCTCAGGCCCCTGCTTGTGAATGTTTCATCTCTCAAGCCCCTGTTTACACTTATCAAGGGTACCAGAACTTGTCATGGATTTTGGAGGCATGGCTAGGCTTAAAAAATCCCCAGTGGTCATTAGCCTAGTACACACCTGTGAACCTGTAAATCGAATACTGAAGTTCTGTTAGTGCTTTTCTATATGTTGCCACCTGCTGACAGAAACATATAGCTTCTGTGAGCAATCTGCCGTAAAAATAAATGTATCTGTCCACCATACCAGTCCTTCCTGTTTTCTACAGTTAGTCATCAGTTAGTCATTTTCTCTGGATGAATGTATTGCCAACAACACATGCCTCCAAGGGGGAAGTCTGGCAGTTAATATAGAGGACTAAAGCTCTGACATGTTAATGGGCTGCTTCCTGCTCAAAGGGTATAGGGTTTGAATCTTTCCACCTTTATTTGCCTCCTGAGTTAACTGGAGCAAGTGACTTAACCAAGCAGTACTTTGAGGTAATTGGGAACTTGGGCTTGGCTCCCTAATGGTTTCCTGGACTGCATGCTTTTAACTACTTCTGAAGAAGGGTCTATAAATTCTATGTCCCCTTCCTGCCTCTTAACGGGCCAGATTTTTGACCTCATATTTTTAGTCTGCTCTTTATACAATTTGTGCACAATAAAGTAAAACCTGTTACTCCACCAACTTTCGACGTTTGGAAGAGCATTTTTTAGATTTGTCTGTATTTTTTTGCCTTTGTCCCCATTGCTGTTTTGCCTAGATTTCTTATGCTAAGAGGTTGACAGGTATTTTCATAGCATCTTGATAGAGCAGATGCATTACGTCTTTCAAAAGGTTTTCAAACAGCAGTAATAACTCTATCTTGTACTGATTCTGGGACTCCTTTCACCTGTACGTTCACTCTTCTTGGGCATTTCTCAAGATTGTCTGTTTTTCTGCCTTTGACGTGTACCTTTTCTATTGCATTCAGGATCCTTTTGTTTATTGAATCTATCCTGTACACATTGAAACTTGCTCATTCTAATTGGGCATAATTCTATTTTCTTTCTTAAATTCTTCTTCGCCTGTTGATGAACTGTCATCTCATGGTTATAACTCCGATATCACTAGTGATTAGCCTCACTTCTGGTGAGGTGTGTTTAAACCTGTCTATAAGCTGTTCCTGCAGGTGATAATTCTTATTGTTGCTTACCATAATGTAGTCTATTTTAATAGATAAAAGCTAAAAATTATTTTGTTACCTTGCCACAATGGCATAGTGGTTTAAGGCAGCTATTTCTGTTCCAGGCTAGCCATGGCCCCAACTGCATACCTTTTCACATGTCATTTCACTAACCTTTACAGGTGTTTCTGCCATGCTAACTTATATTTGAATGTGTTTCCTTATTTCCCAAGAATCTCTGAGTAGCAAAGTTCCTTGATATTCAGTGTGCATGCTGCTGGCAGGCAGTGGCAAACCTGAAGCTCAGTACAGCTCAGCATTAGCAATCCTCAGATACATCACATAGTAAAGCACATTTTCTATATCAGTCAAACTAAAAATGAAGCTGCCACATATCAGAGTGTAATTTGGTATTCCCACATCCTCAAAGTAACATGAACAATGGAAAATAAGATTTCAGTGGGCACTGTCATTTCCCTGAATCTTTGTAAACCATTTACTATAATTATTTCATTTCATCTAGATGCCAAAGAGATGAACATAATACATGCCAGGTTAAGGTCTTATTCAGTGGATACTAACCTATCATCATTTCAGCCCTTTGTAATTGTATTTTTTGGCCCCAGTTTCCCAAGATATATCCAGTCTTTCTGGCCACAGGTGCATGTTCTGTGCATCAATCCACAGGGCTGCTCTAAACAGCAGCTCAGTTCTTGAGTTCAGGACGACTCAGACTGTTACATGGTTGGTTGGGAGAATCAGATAATGTCACCAACAGCCAGCTGTCTGATACTGGGTGAGGGTTTGGGGAAGCCAAATGCCTTTGTGACATCTGAAAGAGTGTAGGATCTTCAAAGATCATATCTTCAGATTACATGGGGGCAGCAACAACATACCAACTTTATTACATTATCCATCCCTACAACTAGGGACCATGATAGTTGCTGTAATAATTATGGCTCTCAGCTCTGCACCCACAAGTCTTCTGACATACCTTTCTCTCCTCATGGCTACAGGTGAGATACAATTGAACTGACTTCCCGAGAGGCATGCCCAGTGAAGGGTTACATATGGTGGTACCAGGAAAAGGCTTATTGATGGATCCAAGGTTGGGCAGGGGTGGATGCTGAAGGAACAGCCAGACCTGCACAATGGTCAGGGGAGATATAGTAAAAAAAAAAGTACTAACTCAGTTCTACCCCCTCTTACCTTATCCCACTCGCTTCTTTCCTTGAACTGTAGGTTTCTCCTTCATCATGAATGACATCATCAGAATAGCAGACACTTTATCAGACAAGTTCCAAACATTACAGTGAAGTACTAACAACATAATTTAATGCAGAAAATATCCTGAGACCTTACACTGAGTGTTTCAGATGTTATAAGGTCAATGCAAAGGGCGTCAACCACCAAGTCCTTTGGCTGCCCCTAAAAGTTTCACAAAAGAACACAGGAACATACAAGGCAAGCAGTCATGGAGACCTTAAGATGCCTTGACATATACACCTTTAAACAGATTCTTTTCAAGCACTCAATAGTGATTGGCTCCCAGATAGAGCAGACCTGGACATGTAACCCTGGTATAAATTTGTGCCCACCCTTCCAATCATCAAGACTATCCTTAAAGGTATCCAAAGTAGCATTTTGCTTGACCTGTAGTGGTAACTTTTTCCATAGGCTAGGAATACACTGAGTCTGGAACCTACTCCTTGTTTGAGTTTTGGTTATTTATTGCTGCAGATGTAGGTCCTCAGTGTAGGTGTTTGTAGAGCTCCTGGTTTTTCAAATAAATAAGAGGTCAGATAGTATTGGGTCTTTCATGGCATGAAAAGCAAGACACTGGTCACCTTGCAGCAGCCTCTAGGCTGCTACATATAAGGAGAGACATGCTAATCTATCAGGGTCATTGGAAGATTTAAGACCCTTAATTTTCTTGGTTAAAAATCTTTGGGCCCTTTCCAGCTCAGCGATATGCTTGGATTTGTACATACCCACGAGAGTACTTCACTCATTGGTGCATCTGGTAAGGGAATAGTACAGTGGTAGGATAACTTCTTTATATCTTGAAGATATTCCCTTGGAAAATGACGTGGTCAGAACTTTGGAGAAACAATGATAGAATAAGAGAGTTATCCACAGAAGTACCCAAGGCTCATATGACTGTATCTGTTTGAAGAGAAGTACCAGTTGTAACATAGGAAGTGGGAACAGCTTTCCTGCCAAATGCTGCTGTGTTTTACGTTTTATTTCGTTTGAGATTATTTTTGCTGTACTATTTATGTGCATATCCCAACCCTTGCTGGAGCTGGTTTGTATCAGTGCATGAGAGGATAACAGCTCACGTTTCTTGTCTTCTCTGTCTCTCACTCATTTTTTTGTGTCATCTACACTTTTTGACGCTATTTTTTAAATTTAAAATGTGGGCACCATGTATAGGAGGGCAAAATGTTATGACTGTCTGTATGTTTGAGGATTTGATTCTCTGCCTATATTACTGCAGTTACGTTCAGAAAGAGAACAAGTTTCTGCCAGCCTTCTGGTGCAGGTGATTGTTGCTGACTAAGTGAGTGATGATGCAAAACTTGACAAGTAATTCTAGGTTGTAAAAGGCTGAATGGCAGAGGGAACATGGGCCCATATGACAACAAAGCAGTTCTGTCGTTTATTCATTTATTCGTCATTGTAATTTCCTAAGCACTGTTGTTGTGTCTTTCGGCTTTTCCCGGTTAGGGGTCGCCACAGCAGAACTCCGATCTGCTAAAGATTGGCAGTAGATTTTTATGTGCCGAGTTGCCAGCCCTGATGCACAACCTTCAACAAAGGTACGCCCATTCACACATGTCTCCACACAGAAGACGCTCTAGCTGAGAATCGAATGGGACAACGTCTTACTGTGAGGCGACAATGATACCGCAGCACCACCACCGCAGTAATTTCCTAAGCACTGTACAATAAAAAAAATACATAATAATGCAACAATGAAATCAGTACAGCTTTAATTAAGTCTAGGGAAATATTAAAATTATTGACAAAAGAAACACTGACATTATTCATTGAAAACACTGCAGTCTGGATGATATCTAAGAGATCACCCAAATGAAGTTTCTGAAATCACTCTCTTGTATGACAGAATGATTCTACAAAATCAGAGAAATGTATGCAAAAGAACATCCAACCAAACCATCTAACCTACTTATCACCTGATTATCTGAGTGACTTTGGTTATGGGGTTGAGGCGTAGACTGTGTAGGGCTTGAATAGTCAAAAGAAAAAAAGTATGTCAGTCATGGGGCAATCACTTAATCAGATAGTACTCTGAGGCAATCACTTAGACATTGCTCTGGGGCAATCACTTAATCAGACAGTACTCTGGGGCAATCACTTAATCGAACAGTGCTGTGGGGCAATCACTTAACAAGACAGTTCTCTGGGCAATCACTTACCAGACAATACTCTGGGGCAATCACTTAATGAGAGTGCTCTGGGGCAATCACTTAATGAGACAGTACTCTGGGGCAATCACTTAATGAGACAGTACTCTGGGGCAATCATTTAATCAGCTAGTACTCTGGGGCAATCATTTAATCAGACACTGCTCCGGGGAAATCACTCAATCAGACAGTACACTGGGGTAATCACTTAATCAGACACTGCTCTGGGGCAATCACTTAATCAGGCAGTGCTCTGGGGCAATTGCAGAACTGGATTAATCTCTTCAGTGGTCTGCCTGAACACGTCTATGAACTACCTGTAAAATTATAAGAATTTTATACACAGACTCCGCAGCTACTGACAGCCAGTCCAGATCCTGTGACACAAGAATTATTTCACAGAACATACATAATCCTATCAAAACTCTTGCTGTGCAATGCTGGCTTCACTGCAGGTGGCCAATGTCAGCACCCAAAAGCCACTGTCACTGAGCATTAACGTACTCTGGGTGACACAGCACATGAATGACTGCCATACTAGTTTACTTTCCCCTGACTAATCTTTCAAGCTTGATTTACAGTTCTTCAAACAAACTGGCTTGAGTTTACATTTCATTGGAGCTTCATTTCTTGTTTCTTGTAGAGTGAGTTTTACGCATTCAGTTGTTTGCAAACTCTGTCTGGTTTCATGTTAGGGCACCTTGGGGGAACAGTGAGACATGTATTACACTGCTTGTAAGTGATCACACTTTCTCCAAGTTACAACAGCCACAGAGTGAAATTAACAAAGTTTGATGTGGGGGTGACAAGGCCTCCCATTGCTTACCTCCTTGCAAAAGGCACTTGTTTTTCCATACTTGCTTCTAACTTGAGCAGGAACATACATTGTAGGAATGTGTGCATTTGATCTGTCATTTATAGGCTCTTGTGATGGGACACATATGACATCAGCATGTTAGTATCAAGGATGTGGATGTCTGTAATGCTACGTAAAAGCAATAAGGACCACTCTCCAGCCACAGATGTGGTGTGCTGTATGTAAAAGCAATCAGGACAACAGTTCCCAGCCACAGATGTGGTGTGCTGTATGTAAAAGCAATCAGGATGACAGCTCCCAGCCACAGATGTGGTGTGCTGTATGTAAAAGCAATCAGGACAACAGCTCCCAGCCACAGATGTGGTGTGCTGTATGTAAAAGCAATCAGGACGACAGCTCCCAGCCACAGATGTGGTGTGCTGTATGTAAAAGTAATCAGGATGACAGCTCCCAGCCACATATGTGGTGTGCAAGCAATCAGGAATACTCCCCAGCCACAGATGTGGTGTGCTGTATGTAAAAGCAATCAGGACGACAGCTCGCAGCCACAGATGTGGTGTGCTGTATGTAAAAGCAATCAGGATGACAGCTCCCAGCCACAGATGTGGTGTGCTGTATGTAAAAGCAATCAGGAGTATGCCCCAGCCACAGATGTGGTGTGCTGTATGTAAAAGCAATCAGGACGACAGCTCCCAGCCACAGATGTGGTGTGCTGTATGTAAAAGCAATCAGGACGACAGCTCGCAGCCACAGATGTGGTGTGCTGTATGTAAAAGCAATCAGGACGACAGCTCCCAGCCACAGATGTGGTGTGCTGTATGTAAAAGCAATCAGGATGACAGCTCCCAGCCACAGATGTGGTGTGCTGTATGTAAAAGCAATCAGGACTGCTCCCCAGCCACAGATGTGGTGTGCTGTATGTAAAAGCAATCAGGACGACAGCTCCCAGCCACAGATGTGGTGTGCTGTATGTAAAAGCAATCAGGACGACAGCTCCCAGCCACAGATGTGGTGTGCTGCATGTAAAAGCAATCAGGACGACAGCTCCCCGCCACATATGTGGTGTGCAAGCAATCAGGAATACTCCCCAGCCACAGATGTGGTGTGCTGTATGTAAAAGCAATCAGGACGACAGCTCCCAGCCACAGATGTGGTGTGCTGTATGTAAAAGCAATCAGGATGACAGCTCACAGCCACAGATGTGGTGTGCTGTATGTAAAAGCAATCAGGATAACAGCTCCCAGCCACAGATGTGGTGTGCTGTATGTAAAAGCAATCAGGAGTACTCCCCAGCCACAGATGTGGTGTGCTGTATGTAAAAGCAATCAGGACGACAGCTCCCAGCCACAGATGTGGTGTGCTGTATGTAAAAGCAATCAGGATTGCTCCCCAGCCACAGATGTGGTGTGCTGTACGTAAAAGCAATCAGGACGACAGCTCCGAGCCACAGATGTGGTGTGTTGTATGTAAAAGCAATCAGGATGACAGCTCCCAGCCACAGATGTGGTGTGCTGTATGTAAAAGCAATCAGGACGACAGCTCCCAGCCACAGATGTGGTGTGCTGTATGTAAAAGCAATCAGGACGACAGCTCCCAGCCACAGATGTGGTGTGCTGTATGTAAAAGCAATCAGGACGACAGCTCCCAGCTACAGATGTGGTGTGCTGTTACTTTCATCTGGTGCTGCTATGACAGTATGCATGCATCTCTCTATCTCTCTAAAGAGAGTGGTTGTTTAGTTTGACCAACAGCATTCCCTTACCATCCTTTGTGGTGCCCATGTCCTGCCTTTCCCATGACATCAGTATTTTGAAATTGCCTTTGATAATGCAACAAGACGATGGGTTGGATACTAAAGATTAGAAGCTGATGGCTATTCTGGTAAAACACTGCATTAAATAAACTGAGGAATTGACTAAATCAGGTGTTATAAGATCTGAAACTCATGAAATTCATTGCTGACTTTCTAGCTTTTCATGGTGTTAATATTCAGCTTACATGACAGATACAGAATGTATTTGCTGCTTTGTTGTGTCCTTCTGATGCTTAGACCCTTCAGTTTTGCAGCACAGCTGGCCAACTGGTCAAAGTGCCAGCAAGATTGAATAAACAAGTCCCAAAACACTTCTTGTGTAGGTATTACAAGCTACAAGGAGACATTAACTGTGTGCTGGTATTTTCTCTCAGCTGTGCAGTATGGAGCCATGGTCCTTGCTGGTAACATATTTTTGGCAAACTTACTACTACTGTTCATATCCATGTTACATTACAAGGTGTAAAATGTTTTTTTTCCTGTCCTGTACAAACATTGCTCAGTTATTAGTCAGCTTCCTCTTTATCATGATTTGTCTTACAGGCAGTCCCTGAGATACGAACGTCCAACTCACATACAGCCTGTACTTATGAACTGACTACCATAAAGCCTATTATCTTAAAAATTTGATTTACATACAATGGTTCACAGGTACAAACATGCGCACAATGTATTTTAAGCTCATAAAAACATTATGCGCTTTCAGCGGTTCGTCGGCTAGCGAAAGAAAATGTTCCACCAGACTAAATCGAACCACACTGCAGCTTTGAGTCTATATAACTTTATATCTGGCTTGTATATATTAAAGGCCTCAACAGTATAATCTGATGCTAGTGCTGGTGATGCATCACAGAAAACAATCATGGCCGAACAAAAAGTGGAAATAATAAAGACATCATTAAGAGGTGAAACACCATCAGTCATTGGCAAAAGTGTTAGGTTACAGCTGATCAATGATCACAGCAATTGTGAAAGATAAAGGACCAGATTCAATAACGCCTACACTAAGTGTACACGATATGTTTTCAAGAACATCCCTCCCATATTTTTTGTGCTTTCTAGTCACTCAGAAAAATTGCTCTAAGTGTACATGTAGTCTACACTTTCTGGTAACCTTTATGAATCCCCCTCAGTATTTAAATCTGCAAGAATATCAGTAGACAAACTAAAATTAGGAGGAAGAAGGTGTATGTTATGCCTGTGTTGTCTGTTCACGCAGAACACACTAAGTTTAGGCGTTATTGAATCCCGCGGAAAGTGAAAATAATGGATCATGTGAAAGGCTCGGTGCTGAAGAAAGCTACAGTTATTACCCAGCAATGCAGTGGTTTAATTACTGAAATGGAAAAGTTACTGATGATTTGATTAGAAGATCAAAATCAGTGTAATATACCTATAAGCCTTTCATAAGTGCAGGCAAAAGCTCAAAGTTTTTTCAGTGATTTAAAAGCTTGTGAAGGTTATGAAGAACATGATGAGTGTGATGAAGAATTTGTAGCCAGTAGGGGCTTGTTCAATTGCTTTAAAGTGAGAGCTAATTTGCACAACATTGAAGTACAAGGTGAAGTAGCAAGTGCTGATGTAAGTGCTTCAAGTGCACTTCATGTAGATGAAATTGGGTTATTGCCCGAAAAAACTACATTTCAAAAGAGTAAAAAAGTACACCAGGGCATAAATCATGTAAGGATAGGCTAATGTTATTGCTTGGAAGGAATATATCCAGGGATTTCTAGCTAAAGCCTTTGCTTGTGTATTGCTCCCTAAATCAATGGGCACTTAGAAGTATCATTAAGGCAGCCGTTCCCATCATTTGGAAGGCAAATTCAAAGGCTTGGGTTACAACTGCCATCTTTGAAGATTGGTTCTTGAACCATTTTATCCCTGCTGTTGAACATTATTGCTTGGGGAAAATATTCCCTTTAAGATTCTTCTTATGCTCGATAATGCACCTGGACATCCCAGTATGTTAGATTACCTTTACCCCAATTTAAAAGTGAAAGTTTTACTCTCTAACACCACATCCCTACTACAGCCAATGGACCAGGGAGTAATCACTTCATTTAAGGCCTATTAGTTATGGCAGATCTTCTCACAAACAATCATGGCTACACAAGATAATGTAACAACCTTAAGGGATTTCTGGAAAAGTTATGATATTTATGATGATACAAAAATAGTACCCATTCTTGGGATGAGGTGAAAAAGTGAAATATGAAAGGAGTGCGGAACAATCTGCGTCCTTAATTCGCACATGAGTTTCTAGGGTTTACAGCAGACTACATTGCCGAAGCTAGGCAAGCTGTGGTCGATACTGGTAATCAACTTAAGTTAGTTATTGATGAAAATTATGCTGTTGAATTACTGGCTTCCAACAGCAAAAGAAATGAGCAATGAAGACCTTATTGAATTAAAGTAGCAAATGGAAGCTCTGGAGGAAAATGACGACCTGGACACTCCAGAACCAAAAAAATTTACAGCGAAATAGTAGCTGAAAACTTTCATCTCATTGTAGCAGAAAAAAATAGAGGAGCAAGATTCTAATACAGAGAGTTTTACCAAATTTTGCCGTGCAGTTAATGAGGTCTTCAGCTGCTATAAAAATATTTATAATGAGAATAAATGCTCTGTGCAATCCTCCCTTGATGCCTACTTCAAAACTCACATCCCTGACTGGTTGGTTTACTTCTACTTTTTTTGGTAAACTATTATTATTATGCTTAAGATGTTTTAGTGTATTTAGAAGTCTGTCTTAAGCACTTAATAATTATAGGAAGGAAAAATTTACATGTTCTGGCTAACATACAAATCTGACTCAAGAACAACTTTAAAAACGTAACTCATTCATAACCCAGGGACTGCCTGTACTTGGCTTCACCATTTACTAACAGAATCATGGGACATTCTGGGTGCTGGAAGAACACTTTTGGCAAACATCAAAGACTGACACAATACTAATTTTAAACTCTGATCATGCCCTGACTCAGGAATGGGTTTATTCCTGTCACTCGATTAGAAACTCAAAACAGCTGAAGGAAATTAAGAGTGATAAATTATGGAAGGACTATGAATCTCATGGTTATCTTATTTTTTATGCATTCTCTTTTCATTTGATAGCCTGAACATTTTACTGTGCAAAACCTATTTTATTTATTTTTATTTACTTGCTTCCATGTGTAGAATGGAATTGTCTGTCTTGACTCCGGGCTCCTTTTCAGTGGAGATCCAGAGATAAAAGCCTGACAGAATACAGAGGTACAAAAATGTTTACAAAATGATTAAATATAAATGCTAATGTACAAAGAATGTGAAAATGATATACAAATATTTGGAATCATGGGTTCATAGGTTCATAGGATGATACTAGGCTATTGGCCCGGAGGCCCTTATAAGCCTAGCCAAGAATTTCACCCATGTTCATAGGTTCATAGGTTGGTACTAGGCTATCAGTCCTAGGGCCTATACAAGCCTAGCCATAACAATTCCCTGTCTATTTCTTCTCACAATATTTACTTCCCCGGACCCCTGTCTAGCAGGGTGACTGACATGATCCCCGGGGTGAATTTCCTATCTCCCATCCAATCATCAAGGTTCCTTTTGAAGAGGGCCAAGGAGGCGCTCTGCTTGACATGTATGGGCAGTCTATTCCAGAGTATGGGGAGTCTCTGGGTCAGGAACCTATCCCTCCAGCATGATTTGTTCATTGTGATGACAAGCTTTAGATCCCTAGAGTATGTGGCTCTGAGGGACTGGGATTTCTTTAAGTGGAGCATGTCCAACAGCTCAGGGTTTGACATGGCCTTGTATGTTAAGCAGAGATCACCTCTGAGTAGACGATATGCCACAGAGTATAGCTGGAGTTTTTTTAGATGGTCAGCATATGGCTTCTGCTTTAGACCTGTAATTCTTTTAGTGAGGCATTTCTGCGGCCTTTACAGCTGTTGCAGATGTCTTGTGAGGTACATACCAAACGGGGTGTTATACTCTATAATGGATCTAATGAGGGATGAGTACAGTGGGATAATGACCTCCTTTTTTCTGGATGAAAAGCCCTTATGATGAGGTGTGCCACATAGAAGGATTTCATGACTGTTGTGGCAATGTGGTTATTGAAGGTGAGACCACTGTCCACCTGTGTCCCTAAGTCTCTCATCACACTTTTGGTGTTTAGTGTACTGCCATCTATGTGGTAATTCATGGGTACATGTTTTTTTTCAAAGGGGATAACTATACATTTCTTGGCATTAAGCTTGAGACCATGGCTTTGGCACCAAGCATCTGTTTCTGTAAGACCCTTTTGTAGAATATCCACATCATTTGGAGATTCAATAATGGATCCCAGTTTGCAGTCATCTGTGAACTTTGTTAGCCAGAGTCCCTTAGTGTTGGCCTGTACTTCAGAGAAGTAGATGCCAAACAAGAGCGGTCCCAGGACTGAACCCTGAGGTACTCCACTTGTCACTTGTCTGGAGCTGGATTTAGAGTCGGCTACTTTTACAGTCTGGGTTTTGTCAGTAAGCCAGTTGGCAGCCCATCGAGTGATGTAGGGATTTATGCCCAGCTTAGTAAGTTTATCTAAGATTCCAGAGTAGGGGATGGTGTGGAAGGCCTTGCTGAGGTCCAGATAGGCTGTGTGGACTGCCTTACCCTCATCCACAGCTCTGGAGACTGATTCAAAGAAGTCAATCAGGTTCAGGAGACAAGATCAGCCCTTCATGAACCCAAACTGGGTGGGGCCCAGTGTTTAAAGGTTGCCAATGTCTTTGTTTATAAGTTCCATGATAATGCGTTCCATGCCCTTGCAGATCAGGCTCGTCAGACTGATGGGGCAGTAGTTCCCGGGAGCCAAGGTGGATCCCCCCTTGTGGAGTGGCATAACTGTAGCTCTGCGCCACTCAGTGGCACAAAGCCTGAGGTGAGAATATGATTAAACATGACACTTAGGTGAGGTGCCAGTTCATTTTGTAGTTCATGTAGTACACAGCCCGGGATGTCATCTGGTCCCATGGATGTTGTATTCTTAGCTTTGGAGAGTTCGGTTTCTACCTGTTTGGCTGTGATTAATAGAATTTGTCAATCTTTTGGTATTGAGATGGGCCATTTAGTGGGTGAGAGGGGGGTGAATTTGGCACTAAATCGATCTGCCAGGATATTGGCAATATCCTTGGGATCAGTATATTTAATGCCATTCTGTTGTAGCTCAGAGCAGATCTGAGCATTGCCATTTAGATTTTTGACATAACTATAGAATGCCTTGTGGTTGTCTTTGGAATCTTTGGCAGTTTTATTTTCGTAACTAGCCTTTGAGGATTTTATGAGGTATCTCAGCTTCTTACTGAGGCTGGTAAGGGAGTTTTTTGCATCCTGGGATTTTCCTCTTTTCTGCAACAGTTTCTTCCTTCTGCTGTATAGTTTGTTTGTGGCAGGGGACCACCAGATTGGCTTCCGTTTTTGGAGGAGAGCATCTTGGTTCTATTTGGGATGGCACGATTCATGCACAAGTAGATGTGCTCATACAGTGCCTTAGTGTAGGATTCAGCAGTCGAACTTTCAGACCTCATCTGCATGGGCGCCATGAAGTTTGTCACTTCTGACTTGAGTAGTGTGAAGTTGGCTTTGGAGAAGTTTTTTATGGAGGTTTCCTTACTGGGGGTGGGGGTGGGATGTGGATGGCAAGGGTGATTAGCTTATGGTCAGACCTGACCAATGAGGGAGTGACCACTGGTGTGGAGCATCTATCTCCCATGCTGGTAATGACCAGATCTAGGATATTGGAGGCCCTGGTGGGACAATGGATTATTTGATCCAGGGTGTTTGAATTTATGAATTCCAAGAACCATAGGGAAAAGGTGTTGGTACCAGAGTAGTTTTCCCAGTTAATGGCAGGGTAGTTGAAATCATCCAGTATTAGGGTGTTTGATTGTATCTTAATATTTTCCAGTTTGTTTAGGAAGGTGTAGTGAGAATCTTGGGGCATGGTGGGGGATCTGTAGCAAGCTACAATTTGAATTTCAGTCTTACCTAGTGTTATTTTGACCTGAAGAATTTCAGATGCCTTGTGTTGGGCAACTAGCCTGGAGGTGTGAATATCCTTGGTGAATATGGACATTCCTCCATCTTTAGTGTTTCAGTCTTGGTTTGGTGGCTGAAAAGTGTGGTAAGAGTTGTAGCCTGGTATTGCAGGGGTGCTCTCTGGAGCCTTGAACCAGGTCTCAGTTACTGCACAGATATCGATGTTCTCCATTTTTAGGAGTGCCTCGAGAGAGTGGATTTTGAGGTTTACACTTCTAGCATTGAGTAGCTTTAACTTCAGATTTTGCATGCTTGTATCTGTTACGGTGGTGGTTTTGTCCTTTGAACTTTGCCTAAAAAAAGCACTATAGGGGTGGCAAGAGCTTTAGCCAGTAACCTGAATCCCAGGGGTGACAGGTGTAGACCATCTCTGGCAAAGCATCATGGTTTGTCGATCATGTCTTCCCAGGCAGACAGGTACTGGATCCCCTTCGAATAACACCAGAAGCTTAGCCAATTGTTGAAGTCAATTATTTTGTCCTTATACTGTGGTATCATTCTGGGCAAAGGCAGGACGCTACTCAGGGCTAGGATCTTACCTGCCTGGGCCACATGATCTGAGAGCTCTTCCATGTCTCTTTTCATGTAGATCAAGGAGGTACGTTTCAAGTCATTCACTCCAACATGGACAATGAGAGAGTCGTATTTGTACTTGTTGTGGAGTGACTTGAGTGCATGCATTATGTGGAGGATCTTGGCACCCGACAGGCAGCTGACTGTAATTTTCTCCTTGTTCAGCCTGGTGAGTGGGTCATCAGTGTGCCTGACTATACAGTCACCTATGACTAAAGTGTTGGGTACATTGTCTTGCCTTAGGGGCTGTTGTTGGGTGGCACACTAGTGTTGTGAGCTATGTGTCACTTTGGTTGTGATGGTGTTTGTTTGCATTTTAGCTTCTGACGTCCTTGTTGCTTGGGCAGGTTAATGTTAAGGGCCTCTGCATATGTGGGTTTAGTGTTGCTATGTGTGGGTGTTGATGGTGTGGGTTTTGAAGGGCTATGTGTTGCTTGAGGTGTAGTGCAGGTGTTTTATCCTCTCCTCTTGACTGTCTAGCACAATCTTGGATGGAGATACCTTTGCTTCCAGTTTGGCTATGTAAGTCCATTTCTCACAGGTTGTAGTGTTGGGTGGTAGGAGGAAATGGTTGTCTGTGTACATGAGGCAGTTGCTGCATTGCCCCAGTATGCCCAGATTCACCAGGTGGACAGGAGAAATCACCGGAAGCTGACCCTTGGACATAGCTGTTTAGGTGCTTTTTTTGTAAAGTACAAGAGCTGTTTTCCCTTACCTTTGCAAGGTACTTTGCAGTTATAGGCTTAGTGCCTATGATTAATTTCTCCTTATTGACAAGGAGAGTTGAGTGCTTGTATCAGTTTTTGGCTTCCTAGTGCTTTCCAGCAGGTTCTAGAGCAAATGCTAGTCACAGGGGTTCAGAGTTTAGTGCTGCTACTGAGAAACCAGCTAGTTCTAAGGGAAAATTTGAAGAACAGACTTTCTGGCACCTCGAATAGTTTAACCATAGTCCTGCGTTGCTGCATGATGCGAAAAATGTGCAAACACACCAGTTTTTAAGCCAGAAAGTTGAAAGGGACAGAAATCAGTCCAAAAAGCTAATAAAATTACAATTTCAGAGCTGGAAACCACTCCTCTAGTGTTAGATAGGCAGTACATTGCTCACCAGTGTCACTGGTAAGCAGTAGGACTTCCCTCTACCACAGCAAGGTCTGGATAACTCTGAACACAGAAAATAAAGTCCTGAGACAAGCAAAGCCTGGGATCTGGACTATACTAGCTAGGAAATGTGGGAAACGAGCAAACAAGATAGTAT
The DNA here is from genome assembly GCF_019279795.1 of Protopterus annectens. Taxonomy (NCBI): domain Eukaryota; kingdom Metazoa; phylum Chordata; order Ceratodontiformes; family Protopteridae; genus Protopterus; species Protopterus annectens. The sequence goes on from NC_056747.1 coordinate 1,302,829,850, forward strand.
TTTTTTTGGTTAAAACAGGCTAAACAATGCAATAATACAGTAAATAAACACATAAAAGGCTAACGCACTTGTATGTAGTCCTAACCACTAAATGCAATTAAAACTCTACAAAATTAGCAATTTTAAACTTTTCAAATGAAGCAAGGCAAGTGCACAACTGAAAAACAATTTAAAAAGCAGTAATGCAGCAGAATAAGTAGCTAGTCTACATATACAGAGAAGTCTAGAAGTGATACATTATAAAAGCACAGAATAACATATACAGTGTTTATGCACTACTTGCCATTTATTCATTTTCTATATTTTAAGACAGCAGAGAAAAATAGTAATTATTTCAGTATAAAATGAGAGGTGAGTTCATGGTTTTAAAAACTGACAAAGAAAAATATAGAGTGGAGAGCTGCACAAAATCATTTGAAGAGGTACAGAGAATTTAAAGAAATAATGTACTTTTGAATAAAGCTGTTAAAAGTTGTGAAATGGGCACTGGATAGACATGTTAAATAAATAGGTTGCCATATGATTATTAAATGATGATATGCACATAAAATACATTATGAACAGAAACAAAAGGTTAGTTTTGCTAATATTTGAGTTATAGCAACTAATTAAATTTTGCTTGTACATAAGAAGATGTATGTGGTACCTCTGTATTTTTAAATAATTTAAAATAGTTTGAAGTTCTTTTGTAAGCAAATATCAAGTGGAATAATATTCCAAATTTGTGATGTGTACACACAGTACAGAGAGTCTCCAAAACAATTTGAACTGCAAACTAATATCAGGTTTTGTACAGAAAACATAACTTTCCTCACTAGGATGTGAATCTGTATAAGAATTTTTAAATTAACACCTTTTTTGGGTGTTGTACAATGCTATGAATGACTTTTAGTTGAACTGTTATTAGGATATTATGACATTCCACCAAATGAATTTTATTTAGGACTATGCAGTGATGAGTCTGGTATGGATGAACTGCTGCAAATTTGGTTACTTTATATAACATTGTTACTTTTTTTAGTCTTGTTTTTTAAAAATTGATTAAAATTCTAAATTTATATAGTAGGCTAGGTGGTAGGAATACATGTGCAATAGTAAATAGTGATGATTCTAGGAGGAATGATTTTTACTGTTATTTTTGTTGTCTGATAGAGCTGAATATTTGTTACTGTTTGTGACCCTTCAGTTTGCAGTGAAATCTTTTGTCTAGAGAGGCCTAGCTGTTTTACTTTGTGGCAGAAAGTAATCAGTCTGGTTTAATCTAGCTAAAAGCATTCCTGCAAAACTGTTATTTTTGATTGAATAATTGGGCGAGTTTCTGTTTCTCTGCCTTTAATAGCCAGTGTTTCAAACTAGTTATACTTGTTTGCTCAAGCTGTTCATAGCTGCTGAGAGACTGGCCTTCTGCCTTTTCCCCTGCTGTGATATTGGAAAAAGTGTTTATTTTCAATTGTTTTCTGCACTTCTGTTTTACTACATATCTCTGTAATCTGTACAACTGTTTTTGTTACACCCACCCGCCCAGTTGTTGTTGTGGTGGTGGTGGTAGTGGTGTTAAATCTTGGTGGCTTTGAGTTGCCTGCCTCTGGTATAAAGTTGATCCTGGACACTCCCCCCAGTCATATTACATCAGCTCATTCTACTATTTGTAGTGAGAACTTAGCAAAGGCCCACCCCTTTAGCTTCTGAACCTTGAATTATTTCATTATCTTCTGTCTCTTCACCTTCTACTACAAAAAAAATTTACCTCTTTCTACTTCATTTTGCTGTTTGCCGTATTTATTACTGCTTGTTGGTAGTCTCACTAAATTGATGACAGTATTCTACTGAATCATTGCTTTATCTGTGCTGTCTGTTACTGTTGTGATTTGTGACCTATTGTTTCAAAGCAATCTACTGATTAACACTATTTCATTGCTATCTACTGCAATTCATTATTGTTTAACTGCATTTTACTGCATTTTGTTTCTGTTTAACTTTTATCATACTGCAAGTGCTATTCTTTTGACTATAAGTAATTAATCTGTGCTTCATTGTGAGTTTTTTCTTACTGAGTTCTTAACCTTAAAATTGAGTTGCATAGTCTAAATAAAGGTCTGCAGCATCCAGAGCTTCAGCAGTAACAGCACCAGTACTTATTAGTTATGACCACCCCTCCTGTTATGATTGTAGGGCAATTTCCTGTGCTTTCTCCTGCTAACCTGGTGCACTTGGGCATTCTGAGACAGTGTGGCAACTGTCTAATGTACACAGAAAACCCTCTTCTCTTACCTCCCAACACTCATACATGTGAGAGATGCACTTATATCACCAAACTGGAAGCAGTGCATACTCCAACCAAGACTGGACTAACTGGTCAAGAAGAGAAGGTCAACACCTGCAACTCACTACATAAAACACAAGCCCTCCAAAACACCAACCATCACGACTCTCATATACAACACAAACCATACACCCACCTTCACGGAGGCTCTCAATAAAAACTTACCCAAACAACAGAGACCCCAGAGACAGAAACACAGTCCACCACAACAACACAACAACAACCCCAGAACACATAGCTCACCACCACAGTGTGCCCCTGAACCTAAGCCCTTAAGGTGAAACACTTTTCCAAATGTACTAATCATAGGAGACTCAATTGTGAGGCACACTGATGTCCCACTCACTAGGATGAACAAGGAGAAGGTGACAGTCAGTTGCCTATCAGGTGCCAGGATCCACCACATAACACATGCACTCAGGTCACTCTACAACAAGTGCAAATATGACTCAGTCATTGTCCATGTGGGTGTGAATGATCTGAGACATACCTCCCTGGACTACATGAAAAGAGATGTGATAGAACTCTTGGATTATGTGGCTCAGGCAGGTATGACCCTAGCCCTGAGCAGTATTCTACCATCACCCAGAATGATACCACAGTACAAGCAGAAAATGATTGACTTCAACAATTGACTAAGTTTCTGGTATCATTCTAAGGGGATCCAGTATCTGTCTGCCTGGGATGACATGATTGACAGACCTCGATGCTTTGCAGAGATGGCCTGCATCTGTCACCCCTGGGATTCTGGGTACTGGTTAAGGCTCTTGCCACCCCTATAGTGCCTTTTTAGGCAGTATTCCAGAAGACCAAAATTCCACCATAAGAGCTACAAACAAATGCAATCTGAGGGTCATGCTGCTCAATGCTAGAAGTCTAAATCTCAAGATGCACTTGTTCTAAGCTGTCCTCAAAATGGAGAATGTTGACATCTGTGCTGTAATGGAGACCTGGTTTAAAGAGGCAGAAAGCACTCCTACCCTCCCAGGCTACAACTCATTCCATACCTTTCGGCCCAAGAATACATCCAGAAGCTCCAAAGGTGGTGGTGCCTCCATGTTGTTAAAGGATACGCACACCTCCAGACTGGTAGCCCAGCACAATGCATCCGAGATACTTCAGGTACAACTAACACTGGGTAAGACAGCGATAAAAATCATAGCCTGCTACAGAACCCCAAACATGTCCCTACACTCTCACTCCAAGTTCCTAAGCACCCTGGAGTCTATCAAAGTCCAACCCAATACTCTCATACTAGGTGACTTCAACTACCCTTCCATCAACTGGGAAAGCTATTCAAGTACCAATGTACAGGCCCAACACTTTCTGGAATTTTTCAGTTCCAATGCCCTGGACCAGCTTATTCTGACCCCCACTAGAGGAAGCAATATCCTCAACCTGGTTATCACCAACATGGGAGACCATTGCTCCACACCTATAGTCAATTCCTCCCTGGTTAAATCCGACCACAAAGTGATCACCATGGAAATCTCCATCTCACCTACAACCTCTGACACCCTGAAAAACTTCTCTAAAGCCAACTTTGGACTTCTAAAAACAGTGGTGGCTAACTTCTCAGCACCCGTGCCAGTGGAAAATAGCTGCACAACTGCAGAATCGTATACCAATGCACTGTACGAGCACATACACGAATGCATGGACCTTGCCATACCAAATAGAACTAAGATGCTCTCCTCCAAAAAAAGGGAGCCAATCTGGTGATCCCTAGCCATCAATAAACTACAACAGGGGGAAGAAACTGTTGCAGAAAAAAATAAAGTCACAAGACTGGAAAACCTCCCTTATCAGTCTCAACAAAAAGCTGAGATCCCTTATTAGATCCTCTAAAGCCAGCTATGAAGGCAGAATTGCGGCTGACACCAAAAACAACCACAAAGCCTTCTATAGTTATATCAAAAACCTCCGAGGCAATACCCAGATTTGCTCTGGGTTGTTGCACAATGGCACCTCCTATACTGAGCCAACAGATATAGCCAACATACTGGCTGACAGATTCAGTGCCAACTTCACCCCTCTCCCCCCCAGGGCCCTATCACAATACCAGAAGAAAGCCTGGTACCCTCCATTTCTGCAGCACAGTTATAAGCTGCATTGTCCAAAGCCAAGAATACAGCATTCATGGGACCTGATAATATCCCTGGCTGCATCCTACATGAGCTACAAAATGAACTGGCACCACATCTGTGTGCCCTGTTCAATCACAGCCTTACCTCAGGCTATGTCCCTAATGAATGGCACACTGCTACAGCCATCCCGCTCCATAAAGGGGGAGCAACTACAGACTCTGTTAACTATCACTCCATTAGTCTGACAAGTCTGGTATGCAAAGCTATGGACCTCATCATCATGGACCTGCTTAATAAAGATATAGGCAATCTCAAAACTCTTGAGCCCATGCAGTGTGGCTTTGTCAAGGGGAGATCCTGCCTGCTGAACCTGGTTGACTTCTTCGAGGCAGTCACCAAGGCTGTGGATGATAGTAAGGCAGTGCATACAGCCTACCTCAACTTGGCCAAGGCCTTTGATACCATTCACCACTCAGGTATCAGTGATAAACTCACCAAACCAGGCATCAATCCTTACATCACTAGGTGGGTTGCAAACTTGCTCACAGACAGGACCCACAGAGTGAAAGTTGTGGATTCCAAGTCAGACTGTCGACCAGTCATGAGTGGAGTCCCACAGGTCTCAGTCCTGGGCCCTCTCCTGTTTGGCATCTACTTCTCAGAAGTCCAGGCCAACACAAAAGGACTCTGGATGACCAAGTTTACTGATGACTGCAAGCTAGGAGTCATTATCAACTCCCCAAGTGATGCAGACATCCTACAAAAGGGCATCTCTGAGACCAATGACTGGTGTCGGAACCATGGCCTGAAGCTTAACGCCAAAAAATGCGTTATCATCCCCTTTGTTAAAAACTCAGTTCTCATGAATTACCACATTGATGGGATCCCACTGAACACTGAAGGGGTCATAAGAGATCTGGGCACCCAGGTCAACAGCCACATCACCTTCGACCACCACATTGCCACTGTGGTCAGAAAGTCTTTCTACGTGACACATCTTATAACCAAAGGTTTTGCATGAAGGAAGAAAGAGGTCATCATCTCTCTCTACTTATCCCTCATTAGACCAATCATCGACTATAATGCCCCATTTGGCATGTACCTGACCAGACATCTACAACAGCTGGAAAAGCCACAAACGTACCTCACAAAAAGGATCCTAGGCCTTAAACACATGTCTAAAATGGACAGACTCAAGAAACTTCAGCTGTTCTGTGTCTCTTATCATCTACTTAGAGGCGATCTCTGCTTGACTTACAAAGTCATGTCCGACCCAGCCCTAATTGAAATACTACACCTAAAGAAATCCCAATCCTCCAGTGCCACATGCTCCAGAGAGCACAACCTCATTACCACAATTAACAGAACATGCTGGAGGGACAGGTTCATTTCCCAAAGATTGCCCATATTCTGGAATAAGCTTCCCATTCATGTCAAGCAAAGCACCTCACTGGCCCTCTTCAAGTAAAATCTTGATGAGTGGATGGGTAACAGAAAGTTCACCCTAGGGATCACTCCAGTTGCCCTACTGGATGGGGCACTGTGAACTAACATCAGGTGGCACGGTGCCTAGGCAATTTTTTGGGGCTAGGCTTGTAAAGGCTCTAGGACCATTAGCCTAGTACACACATATGAACCTATGAACCTATTTGTTTACTATATAGTCTATATGGAAATCACATTTCAGATTGTCATTAATAATGACCCCTAAAAGTTTTGCTAGTGATTTGTGCTCTGTGGGAATATTGTTGAGTGCTATGATTTAAGGAGTTGTATGGGTTGTTTCTTTTGTAAAAATTGTTTGCTTTATTTAATAGCAGTTGGGATTTATCAAGACCTGTTTCTGGTTTGTTAAAAGATGGCCGAATGATTGTATATAGTTAGGTGGGCTAGGCGCTGAGTATATAAAGTTATAGTCATTAGCATATCTGATGACATATGCATCTGTTGTAATCCAATGCATATCATTAATGAATATTCTAAAGTGTAGTGCACCTAATATAGATCATTGAGGAACCTAAACTGAAACAGAAAGGTCAGAGGAATAAGTATCCTGCCATTAGACATTTTGAGAGTAATAGCTTCATACTATATGCCCACCTGATAACCCATATTCAGAAGTTCACATCAGCCTCAAGGAGGGCATTACAGTATAGACACGGCGATAACTTGAGACTGCCCATCTGGTTATCTAGGTACACCTTGAAGGTGGCACAGATTCCACTCTGTTTGACATGGTGTGGAAGTTTGTTACAGAGATAAGGGATACATTAGGATATGAATCTATCATACCAATATGCTTTATTTATCTGTTAATGAAGGTTTAGTTCCTTTAACTTGGTGTTTAAGGAACCCTTTGTTCTGTGAAGGAATAATAAAATCAAAGAGGATCTTTCATTTATCAAAAGGCTAGATGTGGATCCTTAGGGAGAAGTCTATAAGAAACCAAGTCCTTCTCCTAACAAAATGGACACTGAAGCTAAACATTTATAGTATGAATCTACCTCCTTCAACACTTTCAGTTATTATTTTTAAACAGAAGTCACTGGATAATTTGTTCGACAATCAAAGCAATATGTGAAAATGCCAGAAACACACAACTGCGCTTCAGCCAGCAAGCAAGCAATGGACAAAAAAAATAAAGCAATTATCTCAGTGAAAAAAAAACAAATGGGATATGACATGGTTTGCAGTGTCCTTTACTGCTACAATTCATGCTAAAGCTTCATCATCAGAAGTAGCTCCATTCCCCCAGGAATGTCTGAATGCCTTCAAGTCCTGTCACGGAATCTTGATATCCACTTACAACCTTATTCTGTTCCTCAGATGAAAACTCTGCAGCAGTAATACTTATAATAAACATGTAGTCTTACAATCTAACCGTATTCAAATTCTAGACCAAAACTGCATTTAGACCAAATTTACAGCGTTACTGTTCCTATCTTTTTCCATGAGTCTAAGGAGAACCTGATGAGGTGCTGTGCTTAAAGCTTTCAATAGGTCAAGGGAAAGTGCAACTGTGGTTAAATCCTTTTTTTTTTTATTTATTTATCATGTCAATAAAAGTTAATAAGGCTGTTTAATATTATGCCCTGAGCAAAACTAATACTGTGTTGATGACAACTAATTTATGTTAAGGTGATGCATAACCTGATATTGGGTGACTGTTTTTTTTAAACTTTAAACTAAGATGATAAATGGACAACTGGACTTTAATTTGTTATATTTGTAGAGATGCTGAATTTATGGAGAACATTATATGTGCTTGTTTTCCAACTTTAGGTACATGTTCCACTGCTGGATCTATTAATTAGGATGGACATGTGACAGGCAATTATATTTATTTAAATGCACAGACATTCTACTACAAGTTTTCCAAAACAAGCCTGGGGAGAAAGGCTTACATAAATTATACAGTTATCTAACTAACAGCAAGTTACGAGGCTTTGAAATGCTACACAAACTTACACTATTTGTCATACTCAGTGCAGGTGATTAGAAAAATTTGTTTTGCAATGAAATGTATATAGAGGGTTAAGAAATGAAGTGTCTAGTGGATGATATTGTAGTGCATCAGTGTTGTTGACTGTCAGTGAAAGGGTTCACATCTGCCATCAGAATGCCATCTGGGCAAGTTCTTTCTTTACTGTCTTTTTGAGTACTCTGTTTCCTACCAAGTGCAGCAGGTGTACTGCTTATTGCATTAACTTAGCCACAGGTTTAGGTTCATTGGTAAGTACTAGGCTAGCTGCCCTTGTGGGCCATTTTAAGTCTAGCCAGTTTCCCTTCCAAAGGTGAGAATCAAACCCTGTACTGTCTCTATGAGATAAACATGTTAACATTTACACCAAACCTCAGCCTGAGTTTTGTTCTCAAAGATTCCTTTCCAGGATTCCCTTGCAAAGTAGGTGATGGGCACTAATGCACTTAACAAAATGAAATAAACAAAACAAGTTTATTTCAGCCTCCACAAATTCTGTGGAGCTGTAGGCATAAACACTATCAACATTGGACAAGAGGTAAGGTATCTCAAAGGCACATCTGGTACATTCCCCTCACACAGCTGCTCTAACCTGTTTCATTAGAGATGGTCAAATTGCAAGGACATTTTGCTCATAAACTATATACTTAGTGTCATCATGAAATCTAAGACCACACTTTACATTAATAAAAAAGACGTTGAACGTTTACTGATTTGTTTAGAATCCACTTCCGCAGTTAGAATAGCTAGGAGTTTCTCATAATCTTAGCACTCCTTAATTACTGTGGGTTAATAAAAATAAAAACATAATAATAAAATAAGCCATTTTACTTTACAGACACTTCTGAGGGTTTCTGTGTTAACTGGAGCTGTTTGAACTTGCAAAGGAGTGACAGTGAAGTGGGGTTTTAAGATCATAATACTTCAAAGAAGTTAGAACATAAAAGTGAACAATAAAAACAATAAAGGTGAGGAACCTAGTGTGAATACAAACATTTGAAGATAAGAAACCATTTAAATACAAACCATATAATTTGTAGTAAGCCTTCATAGTCAGAAGTATTTGCAAGATTTTTATATGCCACTTATGACATTTGTTGTTTGCTGTGTGGTTTGAGTAATGTTTTATCTCTGCACAACAACGAAAGCCATTGCAGAGCACAAAACACACTAAGGTGTGTCCAAAGGACAGAATGCTGCATCACAGATTCCAGGTGTTTTTCTCAGGTATTAAGAATGTATATCCCAACTAAAGAGAAGAAGATGCCAGTACAGCGCTCTCTCAAGTAACACTGTAGAGAAAGAAGAAAAACGAATTCAGGATGAGGGCAGACACATTATAGGCCACTGAGGCAGGATTTCTGCCTGAATGTTACTCAAACAATAAAAAGCAAAGAGGATGCATGTGAACTATGCTCCTGATGGGGAATGCAGTCTCTCAGATAGATACTAACCGGATTCTGTTGCTGCATCCTGCAAAGTCCAGACATTATCTAATTGTTCTGCCATGTCTGTCCTTTAAACAGCTATTTGGTGAACCAGCTCAGAGGGAACTTATCAAGTTGTTAATGTTTCAGAAACATAAGATAAAGAATCAGATTAAGGAAACATAATGCAATATGGTCCAGTTAAATGTACAGGATAGACTGTAGCCAAATCACATACATGTTTGTTTACAACAGTTACTAGTATAATAAACATAGGAATATGTATTATTATTTTTTGTCTGTGTAGTAGCTCTTTTTTTTTCTATATGCTTGCATTTGTATGAGCCATCTGCTCATAACTGCCCCATCTTTCTTTCACTACTGGCACTTCCTTATTTCCCCTAATCATAGCAGAAGGGTCAGAAACTGAAGCCATTTCCAAGGCAGAAAATCTCTTCAAGAGAAGAGATTTTAAAAATAGTTTGTGGTCAAATAGAGCTCAGTGAAGAAAAATGTAGCTCAGACAAAGCAAGGATAGAGCTTAAGCTAGCAAACCATTTCTGCTGGTGAGGAAAACATTTCTGAAGAATAAAGGTGAAACAAGTAACAGGGATGACCTGTCATTCGCAGTGTGAGAGGAACAGAAGGTGATGCACTGGGATAATGAATGGAACGCAGATATTTTCAGTGGACACCTCAGCGATGCCTTTGCTAAACAGCTATCAAATGCAGACCAGTTAGAGACTGTGAGCAGTCAGTTCTGATTGTCATCTCTGGGAGTTTTTGTAAATGCAAGTTATTTATTAGATGCTGTGTGGCTACATTTAATGGAAAATGGAGTTAGCATGTGATGTTATTAGATGCTGTGGCTACATTTAGTGGAACATGGAGTTAGCATGTGATGTTATTAGATGTTGTGGCTACATTTAATGGAACATGGAGTTAGCATGTGATGTTATTAGATGTTGTGGCTACATTAATGGAGCATGGGGTTAGCATGTGATGTTATTAGATGTTGTGGCTACATTTAATGGAACATGGAGTTAGCATGTGATGTTATTAGATGTTGTGGCTACATTTAATGGAACATGGAGTTAGCATGTGATGTTATTAAATGTTGTGGCTACATGCCTCTAATATACAGCAAAGTGCGCAGCACACAGTCTCTAATATACAAGAAAGTGAGCAGTAGACAGCCTTGAATATACATCAGTGTGCAACACACATCCTCTAATATGCAACAAAGTGTGCAGCACACAGCCACTGATACAAAAGGAAGTGAGCAGCACACAGCCTATAATATACAACAAAGTGGGTAGCACACAGTCTGTAATATACAACAACGTGAGCAACATACATCCTGTAATATACAATAAAGTGATATCTTGATCCCTCAGTACTATATTGTGCAGGCAGTGTACATAAGCATATACGTATGTGTGTGTGTGTATGTGTGTGTGTGTGTGTGTGTGTGTGTGTGTGTGTGTGTGTGTGTGTGTGTGTGTGTGTGTGTGCATGTACATATGTATACACAGACATTTCTAGTAGACATAGCCATTCTTAGGCATAGGCCAACTATGTGGCCACCTAGGTTGCTGCTCTAGCAGGGGCACTTTTCCAGTATTAATTTATTTATTTATTTGGAGTAAAGAAGTGGTTTCTTTAAAATATGTTGAATGAATACAGGAAAAAAACAAAGAGTAAGACAAACTATGAGAAAAAGGAAGAAAAAAGTAATCTGGATGGTGTAGTTAGACCATATTGGGACACTGTGTGGTGTGGGGGGTGCTGCGGAGCCTTTTTGCCTAGGGCACCAGTTGAACAAAGACCATCCCTGCTACTAAGCAAAACTAAGAGTGATGCCCTTTCTTTCTAATGTCTCGTCTCATTTAGGAATTGGGGGCGTCCCACCCATCAAGTTCATTCATTCAGTTTATGTAACAGTACCAGTATAAAACAAATTCTGAGTAGATCTAATGTGCTTTAACTGTGTTTCTTGTTTTGAAAGTGATCACACAGTTCACAGTTGTGGCTGCTACACAACTACACATACCACTACACTGCATAAACTGCGGAAATAGATGGACTTCCTTTAACTCGGAAACTATTACTTTCTGTACTTGAGCATTCAACAAATCTCTTGAAGAGCAGAAGCTGCAAATGTAACTTCTCCTCTGTGTACAATCACAGGCTAAATCAGAAATGGTATGACCATCATGTATGACCATCATGTATGACAGCTTAATGTGAGCTCTTCCTTTTCACCACAACCTTCTCAAAATTAATCACACATGATGCCACTTTGTGGGATAATACCTTGTTGCTGAAACTAATATGTTGGGCTGGATTGCAACAGGAACTTTTTAGAAAAGTCAAAGTAATTTTGACCTTGAAAAGGCTCATGGGCACATTTCATTTAAAGTACTGTGGGTGAATCTGCAGATTTCCCTAATAAATGGGCATTAGGATGGCAAAACAGTGAAAAAGATGAACCACCAAAATTGTACAAATTATGGTATAGCATGGTACTGTACATTATGCTATATCATAATATGGCATGGTACTGTACAGTATGATATATAATATGGCATGGTGCTGTACAGTATGATATAACATAATATGGTATGGCACTGTACAGTATGATATATCATAATATGGCATGGTGCTGTACAGTATGATATAACATAATATGGTATGGTACTGCACAGTATGATATATCATAATATGGCATGGTGCTGTATAGTATGATATAACACTATATGGCATGGTACTGTACAGTATGATATATCATAATATGGCATGGTGCTGTACAGTATGATATAACATGATACGGTATGGTACTATACAGTATGATATAACATAACATGGCATGGTACTGTACAGTATGATATAACATTCTATGGCATGGTACTATACAGTATGATATAACATAACATGGCATGGTACTGTACAGTATGATATAACACTATATGGTATGGTACTGTATGGTATGATATAAAATAATATGGTATGGTGCTGTACAGTATAATATAGCATACTATGGCATGGTACTATACTGTATAATATAACATAACATGGCATGGTACTGTACAGTATGATATAACATAATATGGCATGGTACTGTATAATATGATATAACATGATATGGTATGGTACTGTATGGTATGATATAGCATGATATGGTATGGTGCTGTATAGTATGACATAACATAATATGGCATGGTACTATATGGGATGATATAACATGGCATGGTACTGTACAGTATGATATAACACGATATGGTATGGTACTGTATGGTATGCTATAACATATGCTATGGGACTATACCGTATGATATAACAACATGGCATGTTACTGTACAGTATGATGTAACATGATATGGTATGGTGCTATACGGTATGATATAACATAACATTGCATGGTACTATACAGTATGATATAACATAATATGGCATGGTACTGTACAGTATGATATAACATGATGTGGTATGGTACTGTATGGTATGATATAACATGATATGGTATGGTGCTGTACAGTATGAAATAACACAATATGATATGGTACTGTACAGTATGATATAACATAATATGGTATGGTACTATACGGTATGATATAACATAACATGGCATGGTACTGTACAGTATGATATAACATGATATGGTATGGTGCTGTACAGTATGATATAACACGATATAATATGGTACTATATGGTATGATATAGCATAATATGGTATGGTACTATACGGTATGATATAACATAACATGGCATGGTACTGTACAGTATGATATAACATAACATGGCATGGTACTGTATGGTATGATATAATATAATATGGTATAGGTTCATAGGTAGGTTTATAGATAGGTACTAGGCTATCGACCCTAGGGCCTATACAAGCCTAGCCAAAAAGGTACCCTGGCTTTCGCCACCCAAGAAAATTATTTTCCTGTGTCCCTGTCGTGCAGAGCCACAGAGGTGATCCCCAGGGTGAATTTCCTGTTTCCCATCCAATCATTAAGATTTTTTGAAAAGTGCTAATGAGGAGGTTTGTTTGATATAGATAGGTAGTTTTTTCCAGAGCATGGGAAGACTCTGGTACAGGAATCTGTCCCTCCATCATGTTCTGTTTATTGTGGTGACAAGGTTTAGGTCCCTAGAGTGTGTAGCTCAGAGGAATTGGAATTTCTTTAAGTGGAGCATGTCCAACTGCTCTGGGTTTGACATAGCTTTGTATGTTAGGCAGAGATTGCCTCTGAGTAGGCGATATGCGATGGAGTAAAGCTGGAGTTTTTTGAGACGGTCTGCATAGGGCATCTGTTTGAGGCCAGTAATCCCCTTTGTGAGGTATTTCTGTGGCCTTTCCAGTTGTTATAGATGTCTGGTGAAGTACATACCAAAAGGGGCGTTGTACTCTATAATGGGTCTAATTAGTGATGAGTAGAGGGGAACAATTACCTCTTTTTTCCTGGATGAGAAACCGTTTGTGATGAAGTGTGCCATGTAAAAGGATTTCCTGACTACTGTGGCAATGTGATTCTCAAAGGAGAGACTACTGTCCACCTGTGTCCCAAGGTCTCTTATCACAGTTTTGGTGTTAAGTAGACTACCACCTATGCGGTAGCTCATGGGTACAGAGTTTTTACCAAAGGGGATAACAATGCACTTTGTGGCATTGAGCTTGAGGCCATGGCTTTGACACCAGGCTCTGTCTCAGTGAGGCCCTTTTGTAGGATGTCCACATTGTTAGGAGTTTCAATTATGGCTCCTAGTTTGCAGTCATCTGCGAACTTCATTAGCCAAAGACCTTCTGTATTAGCCTGTACTTCAGAAAAGTAGATACCAAACAGGAGAGGACCCAGAACTGAACCATGTGGTCGTCCACTTGTCACTGGTCTGAAGTAGGATTTGGAGTCTGCTACTTTCACAGTGTGGGTTCGGTCAGTGACCCAGTTGGCAACCCATCTTGTAACATAGGGATTTATACCTAGTTTAGTGAGTTTATCTATAATTCCAGAGTATGGGATGGTGTCAAAAGCCTTGGCAAGATCTAGCTAGGCTGCGTGAACCACCTTACCCTCATCTACAGTTTTGGGAACTGCTTCAAAGAAGTCAATCAAGTTTAGGAGACATGATCTGCTTTTTACACATCCAAACTGGGTGGGGTCCAGAGTTTGGAGATTACCAATCTCTTTGTTTATAAGTTCCATAATGATACATTCCATGGTCTTGCAGACCAGGCTCGTTAGGCTAATGGGGTGGTAGTTCCTGGGGTCCATGGTGGCTCCCCCTTTGTGGAGTGGGATAACCGTTGGTGTGTGCTATTCAGTGGACACAAAGCCTGAGGTGAGGCTATGATTGAACATGGTGCTTAGGTGGGGTGCCAGTTCATTCTGAAGTTCGTGCAGAATGCAGCCTGAGATGTTGACAGGTCCCATGGATGCTGTGTTCTTGGCTTTGGAGAGTGTGTTTTTACCTGTGCAGCCATGATTACAGGAACTTTGCATTCTTCTAGTATAGAGATGGGCCCTTTAGAGGGTGGGGGGGTGGTAAAGTTAGCACTGAACCTATCTGCCAGGATGTTGGCAATATTAGTTGGTTCTGTGTATTTAGTACCATTGTGCTGTACCTCAGAGCAGATCTGAGTATTGCCATTGAGATTCTTGACATAGCTATAGAATGCTTTGTGGTTGTCTTATAATCAGTGGCAATTGCATTTTCATAACTAGCTTTGGAGGATTTTATGAGGGATCTCAGCTTCTTACTTAGGCTGACCAGGGAGTTCTTTCAGTCATGGGATTTTACTCTTTTTTGCAACAGTTTCTTTCTTCTGTTGCAGAGTTTGTTTATGTCAGGGGACCACCAGATTGGCTTCCTTTTTTTGGAGGCTAGCACCTTGGTTCTGTTAGGGATAGCATAATCCATGCACTTGAGTAAGTGCTTATAAAGTGCATTTGTGTAGGATTCAGCAGTCGTACCTCTATTGTCCATCTGCATGGGTGTTGTGATGTTTGCCACTTCTGTCTTAAGAAGTGTGAAGTTGGCTTTGGAGACATATTTTATGATGGTTTCCCTAATGGGGGGGGGGTGGGAGCAGGATGTGGATGTCTAGGCAGATTAGCTTGTAGTCGGATCTGACCAATGAGGAATTGACCTCTGGTGTGGAACATCGGTCGCCCATGTTGGTAATGACCAGGTTTAGGATATTGCTGCCCCTGGTGGGGGTGTGGATAAGTTGATCCAAGGCACTGGAATTTATGAATTCCAGAAAGTGTTGAGCAAAAGAGTTGGTACATGAGTAGTTTTCCAAGTTAATGGTGGGGTAGTTGAAATCGCCCATTATTAGGGTGTTGGGTTGTACCCTAATATTTTCCAGTGCATCAAAAATGAGGAGTGGGAATCCTGGGGCATGGTGGGGATCTGTAGCAAGTTACAATTTGGATTGCGGACTTGCCCAGAGTTAGTTGCACTTGGATAATCTCCGGTGCATTATGCTGAACAACTAGCCTGGAGGTGTGGATATCCTTAATGAATATGGACAAGCATCCACCTTTAGTGTTTCAGTCCAGGTTAGGTGGCAGAAAGGTGTGTTATGAATTATAGCCTGGTAATGCAGGGGTGCTCTCCGGAGCCTTGAACCAGGCCTCTGTCACTGCACAGATGTCGATGTTCTCCATTTTACGGAGTGGCTCGAGTGAATGCATTTTGAGGTTTAGACTTCTAGCATTGAGTAGCATTACCCTCAGATTTTGCTTGCTTGTACCTATTACGGTGGTGAATTTGTTATTTGAACCTTGCCTAAAAAAGGCACTATAGAGGTGGCAAGAGCCTTAGCCAGTATCCTGAATCTCAAGGGCGACAGGTGCAAGCCATATCTCGCAAAGCATCGTGGTCTGT
Organism: Protopterus annectens; assembly: GCF_019279795.1. NCBI lineage: Eukaryota > Metazoa > Chordata > Ceratodontiformes > Protopteridae > Protopterus > Protopterus annectens. The sequence continues at coordinate 1,302,846,065 of NC_056747.1, forward strand.
CGATCATGTAATCCCAAGCAGACAGATACTGGATCCCCTTAGAATGACACCAGAAGCTTAGCCAATTGTTGAAGTCAATCATTTTGTCCTGGTATTATGGTATCATTCTGGTTGATGGCAGGATTTTACTCAGGGCTAGAGTTATACCTGCCTGGGCTACAAGATCGGAGAGCTCCTCCATGTCTCTTTTCATGAAGTCCAGGGAGGTACATCTCAGGTCATTCACACCAACATGGACAATGCTGGAGTCATATTTGTACATGTTGTGGAGTGACCTGAGTATGTGCATTATGTGGCGGATCCTGGCACCCGACAGGCAGGTGACAGTAACTTTCTCCTTATTTAGCCTGGTGAGTGGAACATCAGTGTGCCTGACTATAGAGTCACCTATGACTAGAGTGTTGGGTACGTTGTTATGCCTTATGGGCTGTGGTTGAGTGGCACACTGAGTTTGAGGGCTATGTGTCATTTGGGTTGTGTTGGGGGGTGGAGGTTACAGGCATTTCTGCTTTGGAGGTCTCTGTTGCTTGGGTGGATTTGTATTGAGAGTCTCCGTGAATGTAAGTGTGTGATTTGTGTTGCTATGTATGTGTTTTGGTGGTGTAGGTTTTGAGGGAATATGTGATGCGTGTGGTGTGGTGCATGTGTTTACTTTCTCCTCTTGACTGTCTAGTCCAGTCTTGGGTGAAGAGAGCTTTGCTTCCAGTTTGGCTATATAAGTGCATCTCTCACAGGTTGTAGTGTTGGGTGATAGGAGGAGAGGGTTGTCTGTGTGCAATTGCTGCATTGCCCCAAGATGCCCAGATTCATCAGATATACAGCAGAAAGCACCGGGAGCTGACCCTTAGACATGACTGGATAGGTGCTTATTTATTAAGTACTAAAAACTGTTTTCCTCTAGACAAGTGAGGAAAGTTGAGTGCTGTAGTAATTTGTAGCTTATTTAGTGCTTACAACGAGTTCTGAACAAGTGATGAGCTCAAAGAAACAGATTTGAGTGCTAAAACTATAAAATGTACTATACGGTATGATATAACATAACATGGCGTGGTACTGTACAGTATGATATAACATGATATGGTATGGTGCTGTATAGTATGATATAACACGATATGGTATGGTACTGTATGGTATGATATAACATAATATGGTATGGTACTATCTGGTATGATATAACATGGCATGGTACTGTATGGGATGATATATCATCATATGGTATGGTACTGTACGGTATGATATAACATAATATGGTATGGTACTATATGGTATGATATAACATAACGTGGCATGGTACTGTGCAGTATGATATAACATGATATGGTATGGTACTGTACGGTATGATATAACACGATATGGTATGGGTACTGTATGGTATGATATAATATGGCATGGTACTATACAGTATGATATAACAACATGGCATGGTACTGTATAGTATGATATAACATGATATGGTATGGTACTGTATGGCATGATATAACATAATATGGCATGGTACTGTATTATATAATATGGCATGTTAATAGCAAGGGAACTACCAGAATAGTACATATTACATATTATGGTATAGCATAGTACTGAATAGTATGATATAACATAATATGGCATGGTACTGTATTATATAATATGGAATGTTAATAGCAGGGGAACTACGAGAATGGTACATATTATGGCATAGCATGGTACTGTATGGTATGATATAACATAATATGGCATGGTACTATACGGTAAGATATAACATAATATGGCATGGTACTGTATGATATGATATAACATAATATGACATGTTAATAACAGGGAACCTACCAGAATGGTACATATCACGGTATAGCATGGTACTGTACGGTATATAACAAGGTTCCAAGAAAGCTGATCTGGGCCATACTGCGGTGGTTCAAAGTCCCAGAAACATTGGTAGAATTAATGCAGGCTATGTACAAGAACCCAATGACTCAAGTATGAACAGTGTTCGGCCTTACAGAGGGGTTCCCAGTGGGAGTAGGCATACACCAGGGTTCAGCTCTGAGCCCACTGCTGTTCAAACTGGTGATGGACTACATTAGCAAACAGGGTTAGAGGGGACAGATCAACAAAGTTGCTGTATGCAGATGATGTGGCATTGCAGGCAGACTCTTAGCAAGAACTCCAGCAAAGTATAAAGCAATGCAATGCAAAACTGATGGCACATGGGATGAAACTAAGCACAGATAAGACAGTAGTAATGGCAGCAAACTGGGGAAATCAGAAGAAGTTGAGAATAGAGATAGAAGGGAAGATAGTGGAACAGGTTAACAGCTTCAAGTATCTGAGAGGGGTGGTTGAGGAGATGGGAAGTCTGAATGAAGAAGTGAAAGCTAGAATCAGAGGGGCTGCAGCCAGTTGGCATAGAGTGTCAGGTGTAGTCTATGACAGAAGAATGACAAAGAAGCTGAAAAGTAAAGTGTACAAGACAGTGGTGTGACTAGTACTACTGTATGGTACAGAAACCTGGGCAGTAAAGGCAGAGTGGATGAAGAAGCTAGAGGTGATGGAAATGAAATGCTTGAGATGGTATTAGGATGAACTCTGTGGGTCTGATGAAGAAATGAGGACAGAAGATCAGAAGTCAAAGTAGCTCCAATTGCAGAAAACATCAAAAATAACAGATTACAGTGGTTTAGACACAGGTACAGAAAAGCAGAAGACAGTCTAGTGAAGAAGATTTGGGACAGACAGGAAGAGGGTAAGATGAAATTGGGATGTCCAGCAAAGAGGTTCATGGATTGTGTGGATCAACATCTATGACAGTCAGGCATGAGTGTCAAAGAAGGTAGGAGTGTGGCATTGGATCGAGAGAGATGGCAGCAGTTATCATGATTCCCCAACCCCATCTAGAAAATGGAAAAAAGGTGGCTGATGATGATGATGATAGTACTTTACGGTATGATATAACATAATATGGTATGACACTGTACGGTATGATATAACATAATATGGTATGACATCGTACTGTATGATATAACATAATATGGTATGACACTGTACAGTATGATATAATATGGTATGACACTGTACGGTATGATATAACATAATATGGCATGACACTGTATGGTATGAGATAACATAATATGGTATGACACCGTACGGTATGATATAACATAATATGGAATGACACCGTACAGTATGATATAACATAATATGGTATGACACCGTACGGTATGATATAACATAATATGGTATGACACTGTACGGTATGATATAACATAATATGGCATGGTACTGTATGGTATGATATAACATAATATGGTATGACACTGTATGGTATGATATAACATAATATGGTATGACACTGTACGGTATGATATAACATAATATGGTATGGTACTATACGGTATGATATAACATAATATGGCATGATACTGTATGGTATGATATAACATAATATGGCATGATACTGTATGGTATGATATAACATAATATGGCATGGTACTACATGCAATATCATGTTATTAAAAAGAGAACTACCGGAATGGTACATATTATGGTATAGCATGGTACTGTACACTATGATATAACATAATATGGTATGGTACAATATTATATAATATGGCATGTTAATAACAGGGGTGTGAAGATATGTGAAGGCTGCCAGCCTAGCTAGATAGACTTTTGTAGATAATTCTGTCATTTGTAAATATTAATATACACCACAGGTTTGTTCTCTTAAATGGAAGAAAATGGTGTTAAATGTTGAATGTCAAAAATGTGACAACAGTGCACTCTGCTGGAAGAAAGCTGATAGGTCAAGCCTTGTATGACTGCTTTGATGTCAACCTCAGAGTTGTGATGTCTAAACCAGCAGATTCTTTCTATTGTTTTGAGACCGGAGTTAATTGCTAAATTTTACATATATAATGTCTTTAATTATGACATTTTGATATGCAGTGAGAGTAGGGACCAGGTTGAGGAGACCCTGGAGAGGTGGAGATATACTTTAGAGAGGAGAGGAATGAAGGTCAGCAGGGCTAAAACAGAATATATGTGTGTAAATATGAGGGAGGGTAGAGGAATGGTGAGGATGCAGGGAGTAGAGTTGGTAAAGGTGGATGAGTTTAAGTACTTGGGATCAACAGTTCAGAGTAATGATGATTGTGGAAGAGAGGTGAAGAAGAGAGTACAGGCAGGGTGGAATGGATGGAGAAGAGTGTCAGGAGTGATTTGTGACAGACGGGTACCGGTAAGAGTGAAAGGGAAGGTCTCCAAGAGGGTAGTGAGACCAGCTATGTTATATGAGTTGGAGACGGTGGCATTGACGAAAAGGCAGGAGTCAGAGCTGGATGTGGCAGAGTTAAAGATATTAAGATTTGCACTGGGTGTGACTAGGATGGACAGGATTAGGAATCAGTATCTTAGATGGTCAGCTCAGGTTGGACAGTTTGGAGACAAAGCAAGAGAGGCGAGATTGCGTTGGTTTGGACATGTGCTGAGGTGGGATGCTGGGTATATTGGGAAAAGGATGCTAAGGATAGAGCTGCCAGGTAAGAGAAAAAGAGGAAGGTCTAAGATAAGGTTTATGGATGTGGAGAGAGAGGGCATGCAGGCAGTTGGTGTGAAAGAGCATGATGCAAAGGACAGGAAGAAATGGAAACAGAAGATCCACTGTAGTAACCCCTAATGGGAAAAGCCGAAAGAAGATGATGATGATAATGTCTTTAATTACTGTGGTTCCCTGACCAGGTGCAAGATCAAAGCAATGTAAATGTAGAGTTTCTGTTAGACTGGAAACCAGATAAAACATGATGTAATCTAAAATGAGACAGTAGTACCATGTTATCATTTTAAGGACAGAGTGAATCAGAGCATTTTGCATTTGTCTTGAGAACATCCAACTCACTAGCACTCTGCCTGTGTCTATATGTAAGTTTATTTTAGAACTGTTTTTTTCTCTTAGATATAGATAGAAAATAGGAAGTCTAGTCTAGATGTTTTTCTGTATTGATGTCAGAACTTTTCTACTGCATTATTTTAAGCATTTCTGTGTGATCTCTGAACTCTTGACTAGCACTGTGTAGTAAGAAGTATTGTCTTGTGTTCTTGTTATTTATTATTAAATATTTTTAAACCTTTCACCTGTGGCTGTTTTGTGTAGAGATAATTTAAGCTCTAAAGCACATTGCATGTATATAGTGATACTGTACAAAGCTACTCCAATAGTCTTGCTGTTCAGTCACACTTACCAGTTGGATAATAATTTTGCACAGTAATAACTGGGCACCCTTTGATAAGGGCCTTTTTAGTAGCTGATAATTAAGGATCCTGGTGGCAGTGATTACTACCTTATAGCCTGGACAAAAGGGGCACAGCTAGTGAACCTGTGCCAGCCTTCCCCAGGAGTGTCTGTGTGGTTGTATATAAATCATATCTCAAAGTGTGCGTGTGCATGTCAGTTACTTGGGCAGGGACAAGAAGCATTGGTTGGACAGACAAAGTGCTAGGAGGACTTGGCTTGGGACCCTGGCTAAGGACCCCACTTTATAGCTGTGCCAGTGGGGAGTCTTATTGGTGATCTGGAGAGAAAGGGAGAAATCAGCCCCAGACTGTCTTTGATCTCTGTGTGCTCTTAAGAGAAATTGTACTTTACTGTGTGTTTATTTGTTATCCTTCCCAATGTGGACACCTCTCACTGGTGTTAGTGGTGAGGATTGAGGCTCCTTGATTGCTGGGCCAATGCACGGGCATCACATATTAATTGTTTTGCAGTGGTGGGATATCCACACCATATATTAATTGGTTGGCACATACTAATTGGCTTGTAGTGGTGTGGGTAGAGTGAATTCCTGTAGCTTGTGTACAGTGATCACTTTTTGTACTCTAAATCAGCCACTCAATGAATATTCAGAGTTCAGATCACAATTGTTTTATTTCTCTTGTGAGTTTAGTTAGTCAGGGAGAGCAGGCAAGCATGTCAGCAGAGGAGTATGGGAAGCTGACAAGGAGCCAGTTGGCTGAGGTGTGCGAGGCTAAAGGAGTGGTGCAGGGAAACGTGACTAAGGCAGACATGATTGCAGCTTTGGTCACAGCTGCATCAGAAAACAGCAACCAGGAGGATGATCAGACTGACTGGGGAGATGTACAACAGTCAGAGAATGGACAGCTCGACCTTTGTGCAGAGGACTTAAAAATATCTGGAGCTAAAGAGACTTGAGTTGGAGGCCAGGCATTTGGAAATGGAAGCTGTGGAAAAGGAGTGGCAGAGGCAGCACGAAAAGGAGATGCTGACTCTTCACCAGAGCCATGAATGTAATGGGGAAGGGAGTAACCAGACCCCAGAAGTACAAAAGGTCAGTAAATTTCTTCCACGGTTTACAGAGGGGGATAATTTTGATAGCTTCATTCATATGTATGAGAGGGTATGTAAAGAGTATGATGTTGACCAAAGGCTCTGGGTATGGTTCCTGACCCCCTTACTCCATGGTAAAGCTGTAACTGTGCTGTATATATTAACTGATCGTGAATGTTTTGATTATACTGCTGCTAAGAATCGTTTGTTAGAATGTTTTAAGCTAACACCTGAAACTTATAGGAAAAAGTTTTGTGAGCGTAGAAGCAAGGCAAGTGAAAGTGTGTGTGAATATGTTGCTGAACTGAGCACTTATTTTCATAGGTAGGTGAGTGGATGTCAGGTCACCACTTTTGAAGGGCTGGTAGACCTTTTGGCAAGGGGAAAAAGCCCTTAGCACTTTGCCTGAGGACATGAGGATCTGGTTATCTGATAGACATTGTGCTACTTCAGAGGAGTTGGGGAAGACGGAAGACCTATGCCTATCAAGCAGGGCATCCCTGCACAGGAAAGGGACCTCCAGTACTGTCCATGCTTATAAAGGAACCCATAGTGGGCAGCCCAGACTGCCCCAACAGAATCTGGCAGTAGCAGGGGAAGCCAATAGTCCAGGTACATGTCCGGGACTTAGGGTTAAATGTTTTGAATGCAACCAGTGGGGCCATGTGGCATACAGATGTCCATGGAGGCAAGGTGGAGAACAAAAGGTGAGAGAGTCAGTAAGTGGGAAAGACAAAATGCCAATAGTAGGTTGTCTTGAGACAACAGGGATACCAAACTACCATCCTGCATATGTCCTGATAGGGAAGGGTTTTGATGAGGCAGTACCATGTGTTTATGCAGTTACATGCAGTCAGGCTTCAAGACAAGCAAGTGGGTCTGGTAGCATGAGGGAGACCAGACAGACCACATACTTGCAGCCAGGACTGGTGAGGTGGTTACTTCAGGGAGGGAGATACCCTGTAGCATTGAGACTGAAGGTGAGCCACAGCTGCTTGTGGGTACTGATGTTCCCTTGGACAGAGTGACTGCAAAGGCAGAGGTGAGTAGTAGTACTCAGGCTGACAGTGAGGCACTGCAGTCAGATGATGCCAGACTTCCTGTCTAAGGGGAGTTGGGAAGGGTTACAAAGAGAGAGTTGAGACTGGCTCAGCTCTCAGACCCTACATTTCAAGGCCTGAGGCAGGTAGCTAGGGAGGCACCTGATTCTCAAGGGAAGGTTGAATCTGTATACTGGGACAAAGGGTTATTGTATAGAGAGTAGAACCCTGAGGGAGGGCTAGAAGGTGAGAGGGTACAGCACTTGGTAGTGCCTAGTGCCTACCATCTGGTGCTTCTAGCCATAGCCCATGATATTCCCTTTGCGGGTCATATGGGCATAAAACATACAAAGAGATGTATTAAGCAGAACTTCTATTGGCCTGGAATTTCCAGAGATGGAACAGGGTACTGCAGGACCTGTGAGCAGTGTCAGAAGGTAGGCAAGGCAGGAGACAAGGTGAGAGCTCCTTTGATGCCTTTGCCTGTGATTGAGGAGCCATTTTAGAGGGTAGCTATGGATATTGTGGGGCCTCTGAGTACCCCAAGTTCCACACGGAAAAAGTATATCATAGTGGTAGTAAATTATGCTACAAGATACCCTGAGGCAGTGCTTTGTCCTCCATTGAGGCGGAAAAGGTGGCAAATGCTTTGTTAGAGATTTTCAGCAGGGTAGGTTTCCCAAATTAAATACTAACTGACAGAGGTGCCAATTTCATGTCAGACCTGCTGGCTTGTCTGTGGAAGCACTGTGGGATGAAGCACATGAAGACCACCCCCTATCATCTCCAGACTAATGGTCTTGTTGAGAAGGTTAAACTCTACACTCAAGTCCATGCTACAGGCATTTGCAGACCAGTTTAAGAAAGAGTGGGACAAATATTTGCCCCATCTGTTGTTTACTTACAGAGAGATTCCCCAGGAATCCATAGGTTTTTTTCACCCTTTGAGTTGTATAGGCATAGGGTAAGGGGAAACTCTAAATTTAATTCAGGATTAGTGGGAAGGTGAGTGTCAACCTCACAAGGAGTCTGATGTGGCATATGTCCTAAACCTCAGGAGAAGGTTCAGGGTACATGTGGGTTTGGCCCAGGAGAACCTGGCAAAAGCCCAACAACAGAAAAGGGTATGGTATGACAGGAATGCTTGAGCTAGAGAGTATGTTGTAGGGCAGCAGGTAATGGTTCTCATTCCTGTCAGACACAACAAGCTGCAAGCAGCTTGGGAGGGACCCTTCAAGGTGGTAAGAAAGGTAAGTGATGTAAACTACATGGTGGAATTGTTAGGCAGGAGGCAGGGGCACAAATTGTACCATGTTAACATGATGAAACCTTACCATGATAGGGAGGCCCTTGTGCTGAGCATTTGCAGTGGATTACAAGAGGAGTCTGAGGGAGATTTGGTGACTGATCTCTTCAGTGAGGCTTGGACTGACACCTCAGTGGAAGCAGTAGCAATGTCCCAGCAACTATCTCCTACCCAGGTTTGAGAAATCCAAGCAGTGTTACAGGAGTTTGGGGATGTGTTCACTGGGAAACCAGTGTTCACCCACCTGGTGCAGTACCGGGTGGATACAGGACACAAAATGCCTATTAGGCAGGCCCCTTATAGGGTGCCTGAGAGAGTCAAACATACTCTGAGGGAGGAGATACAGGAGATGTGGAGCTAGGGGTAATTCAAGAGACCAGCAGTCCCTGGGCCTCTCCAGTGGTGCTTGTGCCAAATAAGGATGGCAGCACTAGGTTCTGTGTGGACTACAGGAAATTAAAGTCACACATAGTCAGATGCGTATCCCATGCCTAGGACAAGTGAAGCTCTTGAGCAGCTGGTTGGGCTAAGTATCTTACATCCATTGATCTTACCAAGGGTTATTGGCCAGTGCCCTTGACTCCCAGTGCTAGAGAGAAATCAGCCTTTGTGATTTCTTTTGGGTTGTATGAGTTCACAAAGATGCACTTTGGGATGAACAATGCCCCAGCAACTTTCCAGAGATTGGTAGATCATATCCTAGCAGGAGCAGGAGGGTTTGCCCTTGCTTACCTAGATGATATTGCCATCTACAGACATTCCTGGCAAGAGCACCTTCAGCATGTCAGGGAGGTGCCGGGCAGACTACAGAGGGCAGGGTTGACCATTAAGCCCAGCAAATGTCAGGTCGGTATGGCAGAGGTCTCTTACCTTGGACATTGAGTGAGGAGTAGTAAGATCAGGCCAGAACCTGCCAAAGTGGAAGCCATTCAGGCATGGCCTGCACCTGTTACCAAAAAGCAGGTGAGGGCATTCTTATGGACAGCAGGTTACTACAGAACGTTCGTCCCCAGTTATAGTAACATAGCTGCTACTCTCACAGACCTGATAAGGAAGAACAGGCCAGATAAGGTAGTGTGGACCACAGCATGTGAGCAGGCATACCTGAAGCTTAAAGAAGCTTTGGGAGGACCCCTTGTGTTAGCCAGTCCAGATTACAGTAAAGACTTTGTTGTGCAGGTGGATGCTTTAAACCATGGGGTGGGGGCTGTACTTAGCCAGATTTCTTCAGAGTGAGAAGAACACCCAATGGTTTATTTCAGTCATAGGCTCCATCCCAGGGAGGAATGCTATTCAGCTGTAGAAAAGGAATGTCTAGCCATAGTGTGGGTACTGCAGAAACTTCAGCCTTATCTGTATGGAAGGAAATTCACTGTAGTGACAGATCACAATCCCCCAACATGGTTACACCAACCCAGCCAGCAAAATGCCAAGTTGCTAAGTTGGAGCCTAGGTTGCAAGCATATGATATGTCAGTGCAGCTCTGTAGTGGGATTAGCAATGCCAATGCAGATAGGCTCTCAAGACAGGGAATGGGGTAAGGTATATTCAGACAGACCTAACCCTCTCAAGCAATGTTTCTCAAGGGTCAGTTGAAAAACTAACTTGAGTTCTTTGGGGGGATATGTGAAGATATGTGAAGACTGCCAGCCTAGCTAGATAGCATTTTGTAGATAATTCTGTCATTTGTAAATATTAATATAAGCCACAGGTTTGTTCTCTTAAATGGAAGAAAATGGTGTTAAATATTGAATGTCAAAAATGTAAAAACAGTGCACTCTGCTGGAAGAAAGCTGATAGGTCAAGCCTTGTATGACTGCTTTGATCTCAAACTCAGAGCAGTGAGGTCTAAACCAACATATTCTTTCTATTGTTTTGAGACCAGAGTTAATTGCTAAATTTTACATATATAATGTCTGTAACTACGATGGTTTCCTGACCAGGAGCAAGATCAAAGCAATGTAAATGCTGAGTTTCTGTTAGCCTGGAAACCAGAGAAAACATGATATAATCTGAAATGAGTCAGCAGTATTGGGTTATCAATTTAAGGACATAGAGAATCAGAGCATTTGCATTTGCCTTGAGAACATCCAACTCACTAGCACTCTCCCTGTGTCTATATGTAAGTTTATTTTAGAACTGTGTTTGCTCTTAGATATAGATAGGAAATAGGAAGTCTAGTCTAGCTGTTTTTTCTATTTTGATGTCAGAACTTTTTTACTGTATTATTTTAAGCATTTCTCTGTGATCTCTGAACTCTTGACTAGCAGTGTAGTAAGAAGTATTGTATCGTGTTCTTATTATTTATTATTAAATATTTTTAAACCTTTCACCTGTGGCGGTTTTTTGTAGAGGTAATTTAAGCTCCAGAGTACATTGCATGTGTATAGGATACTGTACAAAGCCACTCCAATAATCTTGCTGTTCAGTCAAACTTACCAGTTGGATAATAATATTGCACAGTAATAATTGGGCACACTTTGATAAGGGCCTTTTTAGTAGCTGATAAGTAAGGGTCCTGGTGGCAGTGATTGCTACCTTATAGCCTGGATAGAAGGGGCAGAGCTAGTAAACCTGTGCCAGCCTTCCCCTTGAGTGTCTGTGTGGTTGTATATAAGTCATATCTCAAAGTATGTGTGTGTCAGCTACTTGGGCAGGGACACAAAGCACTGGTTGGGCAGAGAGTGCTAGGAAGACTTGACTTGGGACTCTGGCTAAGGACCCCACTCTATACCTGTGCCAGTGGAGAGTCTTATTGTGGATCTGGAGAGAAAGGGAGAAACCAGCCCCAGACTGACTGTGATCTCTGTGTGCTCTTAAGGGAAATTGTACTTTACTGTGTTTGTATTTGTTATCCTTCCCAATGTGGATGCCCCTCACTGGTGTCAATGGTGAGGACTGAGGCTCCTTGATTGCTGGGCCAGTGCAGGGTTATCACAAGGGGAACTATCAGAATGGCACATATTATGGTATAGCATGGTACTGTATGGTATGATATAACATAATATGCCATGGTTACAGCATTATATGATATAGCATGTTAATAACAGGAGGACTACCAGAATGGTACATATGGTATAGCATGGTACTGTATGGTATGATATAACATAATATGGCGTGGTACTGTATTATATTATATGACATTTTATTAACAGGGGAACTACCAGAATGGTACACATTCTGGTATAGCATGGTACTGTACAGCATGATATAACATCATGTGGTATGGTACTGTATGGTATGATATAACATAATATGGCATGGTACTGTACAGTATGATATAACATGATATGGTATGGTGCTGTACAGTATGATATAACATGATATGGTATGGTACTGTATGGTATGATATAATATGGTATGGTACTATATGGTATGATATAACATAACATGGCATGGTACTGTATGGCATGATATAACATCATATGGTATGGTACTGTATGGTATGATATAACATGATATGGCATGGTACTGTACAGTATAATATAACATGATATGGTATGGTACTGTATGGTGTGATATAACATCATATGGTATGGTACTATACAGTATGATATAACATAACATGGCATGGTACTGTATAGTATGATATAACATGATATGGTAGGGTACTGTATGGTATTATATAACATCATATGATATGGTACTGTATGGCATGATATAACATTATATGGTATGGTACTGTACGGTATGATATAACATAATAAAGCATGGTACTATATTATATAATATATCATGTTAATAACAGGAGAACTACCAGAATGGTACATATGGTATAGCATGGTACTGTATGGTATGATATAACATAATATGGTATGGTATTCTATTATATTATATGACATGTTAATAACAGGGGAACTACCAGAATGTGTATCATGGTACTGTATGGCATGATATAACATCATATGGTATAGTACTGTATGGTATGATATAACACAACATGACATGGTACTGTACAGTATTATATAACATGATATGGTATGGTACTGTATGGTGTGATATAACATGATATGGTATGGTACTGTATGGTATGATATAACATAATAAAGCATGGAACTATATTATATAATATATCATGTTAATAACAGGAGAACTACCAGAATGGTACATATTGTATAGCATGGTACTGTATGGTATGATATAACATAATATGGCATAGTACTGTATTATATTATATGACATGTTAATAACAGGGGAACTACCAGAATGTGTATCATGGTACTGTATGGCATGATATAACATCATATGGTCTAGTACTGTATGGTATGATATAACATAACATGACATGGTACTGTACAGTATTATATAACATGATATGGTATGGTACTGTATGGTGTGATATAACATGATATGGTATGGTGCTGTACAGTATGATATAACATCATATGGTATGGTACTGTATGGCATTTTATAACATAATATGGTATGGTACTTTACAGTATGATATAACATGATATGGTATGGTACTGTATAGCATTTTATAACATAATATGGTATGGTACTGTACGGTATGATATAACATAATATGGCATGGTACTGTATTATATAATATGGCATGTTAATAACAAGGGAACTACCAGAATAGTACATATTAGATATTATGGTATAGCATGGTACTGCACAGTATGATATAACATAATATGGCGTGGTACTGTATTACATTATATGACATGTTAATAACAGGGGAACTACCAGAATGGTACAAGTTCTGGTATAGCATGGTACTGTATGGTATGATATAGCATCATATGGTATGGTACTGTACGGTATGATATAACATAATATGGCATGGTACTGTACAGTATGATATAACATGATATGGTATGGTACTGTATTGTGTGATATAACATGATGTGGTATGGTGCTGTACAGTATGATATAGCACCATATGGTACTGTGCTGTACAGTATGATATAACATAGCATGGCATGGTACTGTACAGTATGATATAACATGATATGGTATGGTACTGTATGGTATGGTATAACATGATATGGTATGGTACTGTATTGTGTGATATAACATGATGTGGTATGGTGGTGTACAGTATGATATAGCACCATATGGTACTGTGCTGTACAGTATGATATAACATAGCATGGCATGGTACTGTACAGTATGATATAACATGATATGGTATGGTACTGTATGGTATGATATAACATGATATGGTATGGTACTGTATGGTGTGATATAACATGATATGGTATAGTGCTGTACAGTATGATATATCATATGGTATGGTACTGTACGGTATGATATAACATAACATGGCATAGTACTGTACAGTATTATATAACATGACATGGTATGGTACTGTATGGTATGATATAACATGATATGGTATGGTGCTGTACAGTATGATATAACATCATATGGTCTGGTACTGTACAGTACGATATAACATAACATGGCATGGTACTGTACAGTATGAAATAACATGGTATGGTATGGTCCTGTATGGTATGATATAACATGATATGGTGTGTTACTGTGTGGTATTATATAACCTAATAAGGCATGGTACTATACGGTATGATACAATTTGTTTCTCCCTTTTTTAATTTCTTCAAATCTTTTGGGTTTCTAATACGATGATGGGAATGGACCCCATTCCTTAGTCAAAGTACTATTAAAGTTCATGAAATTAGTATTGTTTCACTCTTTGACATCAGCCAAAGAGTGGAAGCACCCACAATGTGCCCAGTAATAACTCCTTCTGCAGTTTGTATGGAGTTACATGCCTTGGCAGCAAATCTAAATATGATTGTAGACTGTTTTTTATAAGACCTGTTGCTCTTACTACTATTGGAACTATCTGGGTATGTTTCTTTCACATTTCTCTCATTTCTGCTTGCAAATCCTGATATTTTATAACTTATTTGTCTCTCTCTGTATGCAGGATACTGTAGTCACTGTGTGTGTGTGGCAATTTCAATGATCAATGCTACTTTTGTCTTCTTTTCTTGGACCACTATATCTGGTTTTCTAGCATCTATCTTTTGAACTGCTGGTAATGGATGATCCCATGTGATGTAGACTTCATCTTTTTCTATGATGGTTTGTAGCTCATGTTTCCAGTGTTTTTCAGCCCCTTCAGTATCATAATATTTGCACAATCCCCAGTGCAGCAGTCTCACCACATTATTATGCCTTTCAGTATACAGTCCTTCTGTCATTAGTATGTCACAACCAGCAACAAGGTGTGCAACTGTTTCCAATTCTGTTTTACAAAACCTACATTTTTCTGTTTCTCCCACATGTTCAGTGGACTTTGTAAACCAACGTGTACATAGCCCAGTATCTTGTGCTGCCAATATTAACCTTTCATCTCTTGTTTTGAATAAGTCTCTCCCTAACCATTCCTGCATTCATTCCTGATCAGCATGAGGTTCTTCCAGAAGTTTTCTATACTTGCAACTGTATTTATGCATTTTCCACATTTCTTGCCTTCTCATCTGGTCCTTCATCTTATATTCTTTCTTTTGTTTTTTGGCACACTCAGTTGCTGCCTATTTATTATACACTTGTGGTTTGATTTCCATTCCTGCTTGATATGCTTCTGCTAGCCTAAGCAGGGAAATCATCTTAGATTTATTTTTATCATGTTTTGAACTTTCACTACATTTGGATCTTGTGTGGTCAGCAGATATGTGTGGAGTCCCACAATTGCAGATCTATACATGTAATCAATTTCAAGGGAGCTGCGGTGGTGCAGCGGTAGCGTTGTCACCTCACAGCAAGAGGTTCTCCTGTTTAATTCTCTTCTGGAGTGCCTTCTGTGTGGAGTCTGCATGTCCTCCCCCGCAGTCGATTGGCATTCGAAAGACATGCGTAGGGTGTGCCTTCGTTGAAGGTTGTGCGTCGAGCTGGCACCTCAGCACCGTAAAAATCTACTGCCAATCATTAGTGGACCGGGGTTCCGCTATTGCGACCCCTAACTGGAAAAAGCCAAAAGAAGAAGAACATGTAATCAATTTCAAGGAGGCCCATCCCTTCTTAGGAACGGGGAATATATAATCTTGGTATGCACTGATTTTTATAAATCATTTGGTGAGCATGAAGCATCCTTCTTGCTTTCCTGTCTAATTTTTCTAACACATTTTGAGGCCAATCAATCACTCCAAAACTGTGAGTTAGGACAGGAAGAGAAAATTGGTTTATAGCTTGGATTTTGTTCCTAGAGGGTAGCAGGATGACAGAATGGTTAAGGTGTTTATGTTGCAGACACAAGGTGCAGGGTTTGATTCTCACAGGGGGTAATTAGCTAGGCTTAAAATGGTCCACAAGGGCTGTTAGCTTAGTACTAATTTATGAACCTATAGATGTCAACACTGTTTTTAGGATTAATTTAATTCTTCTAAAGTACTCCTTAATATGTTTTATTTGCATTTCCTAATGTTTTATTGTTGATCCTTCATCAATTCCCAAATATTTATACACTCCCTCTTGCTCAAGTTTATTTTATATCACATTCGTGTCCCAAACTGATGTTTTCTTGGTGCTGCAGTTTTCCTGCTTTAAAGGTTGCTTTTGCACATTTATCAAGACCAAATGACGTTCTTATGAGCTATACATATTCAAATAATTGACAAACAGAAAATGAGAAGTCTTTACACTTTGTTGTTTTCTTTGAGCTAAATTATGGCCCTGGTCTAAGCTGTTAAGTAGACGGCTTAATGGGTTAAGGGCAAGGCAGAATGGCAGCAGTGACAGAGAATCCCCCTTTGAATTTTTATCCCTGGAATAATAATTTGTCCTTTATCATGGCTTAATTGCAAAATGGCCTACCACTGTTTCATAGTCACTGTAATGTAGTTGATCAGTGTGGGGTGTATCTTATACATTTTAAGCACTCTTTTATCCATGAATGTGGGATACTAGCAAATGCTTTTTTGTAGTCAATCCATGCCATACTTAAATTCTTCTCATTTTTACAGTTCTCCACTATGACTTTATTTAATAGCAAATGATCCTTTGTTCCACATGACTTTCATGTATTGCCCATTTGTTCTAGTGACATAATTGAGTTTTCTTCTAAATGACTATAGACTTTGTCAGTATCAATTACAGTGTATAGTTTATAAGCCGCAGGAAGGCAAATTATTGGTCTATAATTTTTAGGGTAGCTTGTTGGTTTCCACTTAAGTAGGAGCATTGTTTTTTTTTCCTATTGTTAGCCAGGTTGGTGTCTGTTCAGGGTGTGCATATAAATAGTTCTTACTCATGGCTAAATCATCATGCAAAGATGTTAATACTTTTAACCAGAAATTAGGTACTACATCTGGGCCTGGGGTTTTCCAGTCAGAGGCTTTTCTTAACTTTTTTTCAATCTCTTTGGCTGATGCTTCATCCCATTTCATATCCTGTACCTTTAGACTTCTTATTCTTTCTTTTACTTCTTCTATCCATTTAGCATCTTTATTATGTTCCACAAGATCTTCAAAGACACTTCTTCAGAATGTATCTATTTCTTCTTTTTTGGTGGTCTTTAATTTATTTTACCTTCTTTCCCAATTCTTTATAAAACTTTTTTTGGCTCATCAATAAACTGCTTATTTTGTACTTTTCCTTTATATTTATCTGGATATCCTCTAAGTTTTTCCACCTGTGCTGAGATTTTTAGTTTATTATTTGAGATAGTGCATGATAGATCATGATCTGTTCTAATACTGTGCATTGCTTTTATCACGTCTATCTTTCTAAGTATTTTTGTTGATCTGTTCTCTCTTCTATACTCTTCTAACAGTGACACGTCTTGTCTTAGTTGCTTTATAGTTTTCTCTGCTCAATACTTCCATGATGGAATTTGATTTCTCCCCTTTGTCTCCCTCACTACCCTGTGTTCTTGTGATAGAACTTTATCAGTTATTAATTTAGCTGTACAGTAATATATCCTGTTTACTTCTGTTATATTGCATGGATCTCTATGGACAGCCCTAATTATTGTGTTCATTTGTTTTATCAAACTTCTGACGTTTTGGGTTTTATTGACCCTCTACAGTCTATTTCTTTAATTGCTTTTAATATGTATATCTTTCTCTATTAAATCAAGCAACTGTTCTCTTAGCTTGTTTTCTTCTAAACTGAGGGCACATTTTTTGTTCTCCATTTCCTGTGGGCATTCTATAGAAAGTTCTATAGCATCTTCCTGTGTCACATTCTGTTCAGTTTCATTCTGTGCCATCCGTTGTTCTGTCACATGGGAACTCACTGGCCTATCACTCCTCAGCATTGACTGCGTCAGAGTTTGCATAGTTTCCCTTTCCTTTCATCCAGCTTCAAGTGAACGTTTATACTGGTTTCCTGGCTCCAAAATATCTTCATATGGCACCTGACCAATTGCTTCCTGTTCCACTGATTTCCCATTAATTTGGAGTTCCATTGCTCTATCCTTTTGTGGAGCTTACTGAGTTAGATTTTCTACACTGAATCCGTCACTTCGCAGGTGCTCCATAACCTCAGTTTCTATTTCTTTAACTCCTCTGTTACTGATCTTCTTTTCTACTTTTTCTCTTTGCTTCTTATTTTTTGTATTGTAAAGTTTTCCATGTCTGGATTCATTTTTCCCTACACTGTGGAAAATATCCCACATCATTCCCCTCCATAAAGGTGGCTCCTCCACTGAACTTTCCTATTACCGCTCCATAGCCATCCTTTCTCCACTTTCCAAAATACTTGAGAAATGCATCCATTCTCAAGTCTTAGACTACCTGTTAGTTAATAACCTCCTCTCCAGCATCCGGCATGGCTTCAGGTCATACCACACCACTACTACCGCCTTGCTCTCTTTCACTAACGCTATCCTTCATCATAAAAATAATAACCTGTTCTCCTCTGCTATTTTTCTGGATCTATCCAAGGCTTTTGACATGGTCTCACACAAACTACTAATCTCTGTTCTCACTAACCAATCCTTTTTCAAATCAGCTACTGATTGGTTTCACAGCTATCTACCTGGCCACCAACAATCAGTTGTCTGGCATAATGATCTGTCTCATCGACTTCCTGTAACACTCCGTGTTCCCAAGGGTCCATCCTTGGCCCCCTACTATTCTCACTCTTCATCAATGATCTATTCACAGCCACCAAGCATGCTTCTCTTATACAGTATGCAGATGACTACACCCTCATATGCTCAGCCCCAACTATACTTAAACTTCACAAGATCACACAAGAAGCCTTTTCATCTGTAGAAAACTGGCCATCTAATGCCCAGTTATTACTCAACCCGAGCAAGACTAAACTCCTTATCCTGCAACCCACTAAATCTAACCCAGTTATCCCCCACTTTAATATTATAGCTGATGACAATACTGCATCTCCCCAACAGAACACACCAAACTACTTGGTGTTGAGATTGATAACAATCTCAGATTTGACACATTTCTGTCGCCATAAAAAAGGTTCACAAAAACCTAGGTGCATTGTACAGAAACAAACAATTCCTCACAAAGACAGCCAGAATTTCTGCTGCCATTTCCTACCTAATCTGAACTTTACTCTATGCCTCTCCTATACTTACCTACCTTAGACAAACAGACCTAAACAAGCTTGAGACTTGCTACAATATAATTGCTAAGTTTGCAACTGGTACATCTTATCGCAGCCACCACTGTATCTCACTTAGAGAACTTGACTGGATTGAACTCCCTCAACTTCTTCACCTGAATCAACTCTCTCTTGGCTACAAGTTAGTAAAAAATCCTCTTAAAGTCTCATCCCTTCAAAACCTTCTCCAGCCCTACTGCTCCACTAGACCTCTATGCTCCAGCAGCAAAAATCTAGTTCCAGTGACCAAACCCAAGAACTGAGCAGGAGAAGCACTATTCTCCTACATCATATCCAAATTATGAAACAGTCCCCCCATAGCCACACTACCTTCTTGCAATCACTTCAAGACTGCACTAAAAACTTACTTAAAAAGTCTCTGGTTATGCCCATGCACCAATCCCGACTAGTAATCCTCCTTTTACCTCCCTTTCCTCTCCCCTCCTCAAGCCAACATGCCTCACACCATCTGATCATTGCATTCCTTCCTCTGCAGGCTCTGGCTCACCCTTTCCAACCTTCTCTCTCTCATTCTCTTCATTCATCAGCCTCTCAAAATACTCTTTCCATCTACTCAACACACTCTCCTCTCTTGTGAGTACCTTTCCCCTCACTATCCTTCATCACCCTTACTTGCTGCACATCTTTCCCAGCTCTGTCCTTCTGTCTAGCCAATCGGTACAGGCCCTTTTCTCCCTCTTTAGTGTCCAATCTCTCATACAGCTCTCCATACACCTTATCCTTAGCTTTTGCCACCTCTCTCTTTGCCATGCGCCTCATCTCCTTATACTCATGTCTACTTTCTTCATCTCTTTGACAATCCCACTTCTTCTTCGCCAGCCTCTTCCTCTGTATACTCTCCTGTACTTCCTCATTCCACCACCAGGTCTCCTTGTCCTCCTTCCTCTGTCCAGATGTCACAGCAAGCACCTTTCTAGCAGTCTCCTTTACTAGTTCTGCTGTAGTTACCCAGCTATTCGGTAACTCTCCACTGCCTCCCAGTGCCTGTCTTAACTCTTCCCTAAACTCCACAATCACCCATTTTTAACTTCCACCATTTAATCCTTGGCACTGCTTTCACACTCTTCCTCCTCTTCTTGATCACCAACGTCATCCTACAGACCACCATTTTATGCTGCTTAACTACACTTTCCCCTGCCACCACTTTACAGTCTCCAATCTCCTTCAGACTGGCCCTCCTACATAGGATATAATCCACCTGTGTGCATCTTCCACCACTCTTGTACGTCACCCTATGCTCCTCCCTCTTCTTAAAATATGTATTTACCACAGCCATGTCCATCCTTTTCGCAAAATCCACAATCATCTGACCTTCTGCATTCCTCTCCTTAACACCATACCTACCCATCACTTCCTCATCCCCTCTGTTCACTTCACCAACATGCCCATTAAAGTCCGCTCCAATCACTAGTCTCTCACCCTTGGGTACACTCACCACAACTTCATCCAACTCACTCCAAAATTTCTCTTTCTCATCCATCGCACACCCAACTTGTGGAGCATATGCACTAACAACATTCATCATTACACCATCAATTTCGAGCTTCATAAACATCACTCTGTCAGACACTCTCTTCACATCTAAAACACTCCTGGCATATTGTTCCTTTAGTATAACCCCTACCCCATTTCTCCTTCCATCCACACCATGATAGAACAATTTGAACCCGTTTCCTATACACCTGGCCTTACTTCCCTTCCATCTGGTCTCTTACACGCGCAATATATCAACCTTCCTTCTCTCCATCATATCAGCTAGCTCTCTTCCTATACCAGTCATACTGCCAACATTCAAAGTTCCTACCCTCACTGCTACACTCCTAACCTTCCTCCTCTCTTCCTGCCTTTGGGCATGCTTTCGCCCTCATCTTCTCCTTCGGCCAACAGTAGCTCAATTTCCCCCAGCACCCTGCTGGCTAACAGTACTAGTGGTGGTCGTTGTTAACCCGGGCCTCGATCAATCCTGTATGGAAATATGAAATTTTTGCGCCATGCTGCTGCATATTTAATGCCCCACACATGTGACACCATGCTGCTGCATGTCTAATGATGTCACACATGTGACACCATGGGACTGCATGTCTAATGACCTCACACATGTGAAACTAAGCTGCTGCATGTCTAATGACCCCACACATGTAAACCCTTGCTGCTGCAGGTCTAATGACCCCACACATGTGACACCATACTGCTGCATTTCCAATGACCCTACACATGTGACACCATGCTGCTGCATATCTAATGACCACACACATGTGACACCATGCTGCTGCATGTCTAATTACCAAACAAATGTGACACAATACTGCTGCATGTCTGACTTTCCATGAAACACCATACTGCTGCATGTCTAATGTCTCACTATTTGTGACTTCATGATGCTGCATGTCTAATGACCTCACACATGTGACACTGGGCTGTGGCATGTATAATGACCTCACACATGTAACAGGATGCTGCTGCAGGTCTAATGACCCTACACATGTTGCACAATACTGCTGCATGTTTAATGAGGACACACATGTGATACCATGCTGCTGCATGTCTAGTGTCCCCCCAAGACACCATCCTGCTGCATGGCTATAAACCCCACACATGTGACACCATACTGCTGCATGTCTAATATCCCACCACATGTGACACTGTCCTGTTGCATGTCTAATATCCCAACACATGTTACACCATGCTGCTGCATATCTAATGACCCCACACGTGACACCATGCTGCTGCATGTCTAATAACCCACAAATGTGACATCATACTGCTGCATTTCTAATGACCCCACACATGTGAAATCAGGTTGTGGTGTATCTAATGACCGCCACACATGTCACACCATACTGGAACATGTCTAATGACACCACACATGTGACACCATGCTGCTGCATATCTAATGACCCCACACATGTGACACCATATTGTTGCATATCTAATGACCTCACACATGTAAAACCATGCTGCTGCATGTCTAATGACCAAACACACGTAACACCATATTGCTGCATGTGTACTAACCCTACATATGAGACACCATACTGCTGCATGTCTGAGTCCCCATGAGACACCATACTGCTGCATGTCTAATGTCTCACCACATGTGACTTCATGCTGCTGCATGTCTAATGACCACAAAATGACCCCAAACATGTCATACCATGCTGCTGCAATGTCTAATGACCCCACACATGTGACACCATACTGCTGCATGTCTAATGACATCACACAAGACACCATGCTGCTGCATGTCTAATGACCCCACACATGACACCATGCTGCTGCATGTCTAATGACCACACAAGTGTCATCATGCTGGTGACTGTCTAATGATCGCACATATGTGACACCATGCTGCTGCATGTCTACTGACCCCACACATGTGACATCATATGGCTGCATGTCTAATGACCCCCGCTTGAGACACCATATTACTGCATGTCTGATGACCCCACAAATATACAGCTGCATGTCTAATGACCGCACACATGTGACACCACCCTGTGGCATGTCTAATTTCCCCCCACAGAATGAGACACTTTAGTGCTACATGTCTGACCACATGTGTGACATCATACCACTGCATGTCTAATGACCACAAAAATGTGACACCATACCACAGCATATTTAATGCCGACACATGTGATACCATACTGCAGCATGTCTAATGACCACACACATGACCCCATATTGCTGCATGTCTAATGACCCCTCACATGTGACACCATCCTGTGGCATATATATTGACTTCACACATGTGACACCATACTGCTTCATGACCTCCACATGTCATACCATACTGCTGCATGTCTGACACCACACATGTGACACCATGCTGCTCCATATCTAATGATGTCACACATGTGACACCATATTGCTGCATGTCTATTAACTCCCAATGTGACACCATAATGCTGCATGTCTAATGACCCACCACATGTGACACCATACTGCAGCATGTCTAATGACCTGCCACATGAAACACCATACTGCTGCATGTCTAGTGACCCACCGCATGTGACTTGATGCAGCTGCATGTCTAATGAACAGACAGATGTAACACCATACTGCAGCATGTCTAATGACCACACACATGTGACACTGAACTGCTGGCAACTGTCTAATGATCGCACACATGTGACACCATGCTGCTGCATGTCTACTGACCCCATACATGTGACATCATATGGCTGCATGTCTAATGACCCCCACTTGAGAAACCAAATTACTGCATGTCTGATGACCCCTACAAATGTGGCACCATACAGCTGCACATCTAATGACCGCACACATGTGACACCACCCTGTGGCATGTCTAATTTCCCCCAACAGAATGAGACACTTTAGTGCTACATGTCTAATGACCACATGCGTGACATCATACTGCTGCATGTCTAATGACCACACACATGTGACACCATACCACAGCATGTTTAATGCCGAACATGTGATACCATACTGCAGCATGTCTAATGATCACACACATGACCCAATATTGCTGCACGTCTAATGACCGCACACATGTGACACCATCCTGTGGCATATCTAATGACTTCACACATGTGACACCATACTGCTTCATGACCTCCACATGTCATACCATACTGCTGCATGTCTAATGACACCACACATGTGACACCATGCTGCTGCATATCTAATGATGTCACACATGTGACACCATATTGCTGCATGTCTATTAACTCCCAATGTGACACCATAATGCTGCATGTCTAATGACCCACCACATGTGACACCATATTGCAGCATGTCTAATGACCTGCCACATGAAGCACCATACTGCTGCATGTCTTGTGACCCACCGCATGTGCATGATGCAGCTGCATGTCTAATGAACACACAGATGTAACACCATACTGCAGCATGTCTAATGACCACACACATGTGACACCAAACTGCTGCATATCTAATGACTCCTACACATGTCACACAATACTAATGCATGTCTAATGACCCCACACATGTGACATCATACTGCTTCATGTCTAATGACCCCCACACATCACACCATACTGCTGCATGTATAATGACTCCAGATTTGTGACACCATGCTGCTGCATATCTAATGATGCCACACGTGTGACACCATACTGTTGCATATCTAATGACCCCACACATGTGACACCATGATGCTGCATGTCTAATGACCAAACAAATGTGACACAATACTGCAGCATGTCTGAGTCCCCATGAGACACCATACTGCTCCATGTCTAATGACCCCACACATGTAGCACCATACTGCTGCATGTCTAATGACCCCACACATCTGACACCATGCTGCTGAATGTCTAATGATGACACACATGCGATACCATACTGCTGAAGGTCTAATGGCCCCCATGAGACATCATACTGTTCCATGGCTAATATCTCACACACGTGACACCCTACTGCTGCATGTCTAATGTCCCACCGCATGTGACACCAGGCTGCTGCATATTTAATGCCCCACACATGTGACACCATGCTGCTGCATGTCTAATGATGCCACATATGTGACAACCTGGAACTGTATGTCTATTGACCCCACCCATGTGACACTAGGCTGCTGCATGTCTAATTACCCCTCACATGTAAAACCTTGCTGCTGCGGGTCTAATGACCCCACACATGTGACACCATACTGATGCATGTCTAATGACCAAACAAATGTGACACAATACTGCTACATGCCTGACTTCCCATGCAACAGCATACTGCTGCATGTCTAATGTCTCACTAATTGTGACTTCATGCTGCTCCATGTCTAATTGTGACTTCATGCTGCTCCATGTCTAATGACAAGACACATGTGACACCATGCTGCAGCATATCTAATGACCACACACATATGACACCATGCCGCTGCATGTCTAATGACTCCACACATGTGACATTAGGCTGCTGCATGTCTAATGACCTCACACATAACAGGATGCTGCTGCAGTTCTAATGACTTTATACTAATGAGGACACACATGTTATACCATACTGCTGCATGTCTAGTGGCCCCCGAGACACCATTCTACTGCATGGCTATTAACCCCACACATGTGACAATATACTGCTGCATGTCTAATATCCTACCACATGTGACACTGTTCTGCTGCATGTCTAATATCCCACCGCATGTGACACCATGCTGCTGTATATCTAATGACACCACACAAGTGACACCATGCTGCTGCATGTCTAATAACTCATAAAAATGTGACATCATACTGCGGCATTTCGATTGATGCCACACGTGATATCAGGTTGTGGAATATCTAATGACCCCTATACATGTCACACCATACTGCTGCATGTCTAATGACACCACACATGTGAAACCATGCTGCTGCGTATCTAATGAACCCACACATGTGACAGCATACTGTTGCATATCTAATGACCCCACACATGTAAAACCATGCAGCTGCATGTCTAATGACCAAACACATGTAACACCATACTGCTGCATGTCTACTAACCACATGTATGAGACACTGCACTGCTGCACGTCTGAGTCTCCATGAGACACCATACTGCTGCATGTCTAATGTCTCACCACATGTGACTTCATGCTGCTGCATGTCTAATGACCACATAATGACCCCAAACATGTGACACCATGCTGATGCATGTCTAATGACCCCACACATGTGACACTAGGCTGCTGCATGTCTAATGACCCCACACATGTGACCCCATGCTGTTGCATGTCTAATAACCCCACAAATGTGACACCATACTGCTGCATGTCTGATGTCTCACCAGATGTGACTTCATGCTGCTGCATGTATAATCACCACATAATGACCCCACACATGTGACACCATGCTGATGCATGTCTAATGATGACACACGTGTGACACCATGCCACTGCATGTCTAATAACCCCATACATGTGACATTAGGCTGTTGCATATCTAATGACCCACACGTATAACACCTTGCTGCTACAGGTCTAATGACCCCACAGAAATGACACCATACTGCTGCAGGTCTAATGGCCCCCATGAGACACCATACTGCTCCATGGCTAATGACCCCACACATATGACAACCATACTGCTGCATGTCTAATGTCCCACCACACGTGACACCATACTGCTGCATGTGTAATGTCCCACTGCATGTGTCACCATGCTACTGCATCTCTAATGACCCCAAAAATGTAACACCATGCTTCTGCATGTCTGATGTCACACATGTGACACCAGGTTGCAGCATAACTAATGACTCCACACATGTGACACCATACAGCTACAAGTCTAATGACCACACACATGTGACACCATCCTGGTGCATGTCTGATGACTCCCCACATTAGACACCATAGTGCTGCATGTGTAATGACCACACACATGTGACATGCTGCTGCATGTCTAAGGACCATACAAAAGTGACAGCATACTGCAGCATGTCTAATGCCCACCCATATGGCACCATACCGCAGCATATCTAATGGCCACACACATGTGACATGCAGCTGCATGTCTAATGACCACACACATGTGACAGCATACTGCTGCATGTCTAATGACCCCACATGAGACACCATGCTGCTGCATGTCTAATGATCGCACACATGTGACACCATGCTGCTGCATTTCTACTGACCCCACACATGTGACATCATATGGCTGCATGTCTAATGACCCCCTCTTGAGACACCATATTACTG
This sequence comes from Protopterus annectens, assembly GCF_019279795.1. NCBI lineage: Eukaryota > Metazoa > Chordata > Ceratodontiformes > Protopteridae > Protopterus > Protopterus annectens. The sequence continues at coordinate 1,302,872,965 of NC_056747.1, forward strand.
CATGTCTGATGACCCCACAAATGTGGCACCATACAGCTGCACGTCTAATGAACGCACACATGTGTCACCACCCTGTGACATGTCTAATTTCCCCCCACAGAATGAGACACCATAGTGCTACATGTCTAATGACCACATGTGTGACATCATACTGCTGCATGTCTAATGACCACACAAATGTGACACCATACCGCAGCATGTTTAATGCCGACACATGTGATACCATACTGCAGCATGTTTAATGACCACACACGTGACCCCATATTGCTGCATGTCTAATGACCCTTCACATGTGACACCATCCTGTGGCATGTCTAATGACACCACACATGTGACACCATGCTGCTGCATATCTAATGATGCCACACATGTCACCATATTGCTGCATGTCTAATGACCCCCACACATGTCACACCATACTGCTGCATATCTAATTACCCTACACATGTGACACCATACTGTTGCATATCTAAGAACCCCACACATGCAAAACCATGCTGCTGCATGTCTAATGACCAAACACATGTAGCACCATACTGCTGCATGTCTACTAATCACACATATGAGACACCATACTGCTGCATGTCTGAGTCCACATGAGAGACCATACTGCTGCATGTCTAATGGCTCACCACATGTGACTTCATGCTGCTGCATGTCTAATGACCACATAATGACCCCAAATATGTGACACCATGCCGCTGCATGTCTAGTGACCCCACACGTGTGACACCATGCTGCTGCATGTCTAATAACCCTACAAATGTGACACCATACTGCTGCATGTCTAATGTCTCATCAGATGTGACTTTATGCTGCTGCATGTCTAATGACCACATAATGACCCCACACATGTGACACCATGCCACTGCATGTCTAATGACCCCACACATGTAACACCATGCTGCTGCATGTCTACTGACCCCACACATGTGACATCATATGGCTGCATGTCTAATGTCCCCCGCTTGAGACACCATATTACTGCATGTCTGATGACCCGACAAATATACAGCTGCATGTCTAATGACCGCAAACATGTGACACCACCCTGTGGCATGTCTAATTTCCCCCCATAGAATGAGACACTTTAGTGCTACATGTCTAATGACCACATATGTGACATCATACCGCTGCATGTCTAAGGACCACAGAAATGTGACACCATACCACATCATGTTTAATGCCGACACATGTGATACCATACTGCAGCATGTCTAATGACCACACACATGACCCCATATTGCTGCATGTCTAATGACCCCTCACATGTGACACCATCCTGTGGCATATCTATTGACTTCACACATGTGACACCATACTGCTTCATGACCTCCACATGTCATACCATACTGCTGCATGGCTGACACTGCACATGTGACACCATGCTGCTCCATATCTAATGATGTCACACATGTGACACCATATTGCTGCATGTCTATTAACTCCCAATGTGACACCATAATGCTGCATGTCTAATGACCCACCACATGTGACACCATACTGCAGCATGTCTAATGACCTGCCACATGAAACACCATACTGCTGCATGTCTAGTGACCCACCGCATGTGACTTGATGCAGCTGCATGTCTAATGAACAGACAGATGTTACACCATACTGCAGCATGTCTAATGACCACACACATGTGACACCGAACTGCTGGCAACTGTCTAATGATCGCACACATGTGACACCATGTTGCTGCATGTCTACTGACCCCACACATGTGACATATGGCTGCATGTCTAATGACCCCCACTTGAGACACCATATTACTGCATGTCTGATGACCCCACAAATGTGGCACCATACAGCTGCACATCTAATGACCGCACACATGTGACACCACCCTGTGGCATGTCTAATTTCCCCCCACAGAATGAGACACTTTAGTGCTACATGTCTAATGACCACATGCGTGACATCATACTGCTGCATGTCTAATGACCACACAAATGTGACACCATACCACAGCATGTTTAATGCCGAACATGTGATACCATACTGCAGCATGTCTAATGACCACACACATGACCCCATATTGCTGCACGTCTAATGACCACACACATGTGACACCATCCTGTGGCATATCTAATGACTTCACACATGTGACACCATACTGCTTCATGACCTCCACATGTCATACCATACTACTGCATGTCTAATGACACCACACATGTGACACCATGCTGCTACATATCTAATGATGTCACACATGTGACACCATATTGCTGCATGTCTATTAACTCCCAATGTGACACCATAATGCTGCATGTCTAATGACCCACCACATGTGACACCATATTGCAGCATGTCTAATGACCTGCCACATGAAACACCATACTGCTGCATGTCTTGTGACCCACCGCATGTGCATGATGCAGCTGCATGTCTAATGAACACACAGATGTAACACCATACTGCAGCATGTCTAATGACCACACACATGTGACACCGAACTGCTGCATGTCTAATGACTCCTACACATGTCACACAATACTAATGCATGTCTAATGACCCCACACATGTGACATCATACTGCTTCATATCTAATGACCCCCACACATCACACCATACTGCTGCATGTATAATAACTCCAGATTTGCGACACCATGCTGCTGCATATCTAATGATGCCACACGTGTGACACCATACTGTTGCATATCTAATGACCCCACACATGTGACACCATGATGCTGCATGTCTAATGACCAAACAAATGTGACACAATACTGCAGCATGTCTGAGTCCCCATGAGACACCATACTGCTGCATGTCTAATGACCTCACACATGTGACACAATGCCTCTGCATGTGTAATGACCCTACAAATGTGACACTAGGCTGCTGCATGTCTAATGACCCCAAACATGTAGCACCATACTGCTGCATGTCTAATGACCCCACACATCTGACACCATGTTGCTGAATGTCTAATGATGACACACATGCGATACCATACTGCTGAAGGTCTAATGGCCCCAATGAGACATCATACTGTTCCATGGCTAATATCTCACACATGTGACACCCTACTGCTGCATGTCTAATGTCCCACCGCATGTGACACCAGGCTGCTCCATATTTAATGCCCCACACATGTGACACCATGCTGCTGCATGTTTAATGATGCCACATATGTGACAACCTGGAACTGTATGTCTATTGACCCCACCCATGTGACACTAGGCTGCTGCATGTCTAATTACCCCACACATGTAAAACCTTGCTGCAGCGGGTCTAATGACCCCACACATGTGACACCATACTGATGCATGTCTAATGACCAAACAAATGTGACACAATACTGCTACATGCCTGACTTCCCATGCAACACCATACTGCTGCATGTCTGTCTCGCTAATTGTGACTTCATGCTGCTCCATGTCTAATTGTGACTTCATGCTGCTCCATGTCTAATGACAAGACACATGTGACACCATGCTGCAGCATATCTAATGACCCCACACATATGACACCATGCCGCTGCATGTCTAATGACCCCACACATGTGACATTAGGCTGCTGCAAGTCTAATGACCTCACACATAACAGGATGCTGCTGCAGTTCTAATGACTTTACACTAATGAGGACACACATGTGATACCATACTGCTGCATGTCTAGTGGCCCCCGAGACACCATTCTACTGCATGGCTATTAACCCCACACATGTGACAATATACTGCTGCATGTCTAATATCCTACCACATGTGACACTGTTCTACTGCATGTCTAATATCCCACCGCATGTGACACCATGCTGCTGTATATCTAATGACACCACACAAGTGACACCATGCTGCTGCATGTCTAATAACTCATAAAAATGTGACATCATACTGTGGCATTTCGATTGATGCCAAACATGTGATATCAGGTTGTGGAATATCTAATGACCCCTATACATGTCACACCATACTGCTGCATGTCTAATGACACCACACATGTGAAACCATGCTGCTGCGTATCTAATGAACCCACACATGTGACAGCATACTGTTGCATATCTAATGACCCCACACATGTAAAACCATGCTGTTGCATGTCTAATGACCAAACACATGTAACACCATACTGCTGCATGTCTACTAATCACATGTATGAGACACCGCACTGCTGCACGTCTGAGTCTCCATGAGACACCATACTGCTGCATGTCTAATGTCTCACCACATGTGACTTCATGCTGCTGCATGTCTAATGACCACATGATGACCCCAAATATGTGACACCATGCTGATGCATGTCTAATGACCCCACACGTGTGACACTAGGCTGCTGCATGTCTAATGACCCCACACATGTGACCCCATGCTGTTGCATGTCTAATAACCCCACAAATGTGACACCATACTGCTGCATGTCTGATGTCTCACCAGATGTGACTTCATGCTGCTGCATGTCTAATAACCACATAATGACCCCACACATGTGACACCATGCTGATGCATGTCTAATGATGACAGACATGTGATACCATACTGCTACAGGTCTAATGGCCCCCCATGAGACACCATACTGCTCCATGGCTAATGACCCCACACATGTGATACCATACTGCTGCATGTGTAATGTCCTGCTGCATGTGACACCATGCTGCTGCATATCGAATAACCCCACACATATGACACCATGCTGCTGCATGTCTAATGACCCCACACATGTGACACCATGCCACTGCATGTCTAATAACCCCATACATGTGACATTAGGCTGTTGCATATTTAATGACCCACACGTATAACACCTTGCTGCTACAGGTCTAATGACCCCACACAAATGACCCTGTACTGCTGCAGGTCTAATGGCCCCCATGAGACACCATACTGCTCCATGGCTAATGACCTCACACATATGACAACCATACTGCTGCATGTCTAATGTCCCACCACACGTGACACCATACTGCTGCATGTGTAATGTCCCACTGCATGTGTCACCATGCTACTGCGTCTCTAATGACCCCAAAAATGTAACACCATGCTTCTGCATGTCTGATGTCACACATGTGACACCAGGTTGCAGCATAACTAATGACTCCACATATGTGACACCATACAGCTACAAGTCTAATGACCACACACATGTGACACCATCCTGGTGCATGTCTAATGACTCCCCACATTAGACACCATAGTGCTGCATGTGTAATGACCACACACATGTGACATGCTGCTGCATGTCTAAAGACCACACAAAAGTGACAGCATACTGCAGCATGTCTAATGCCCACCCATATGACACCATACTGCAGCATATCTAATGACCACACACATGTGACATGCAGCTGCATGTCTAATGACCACACACATGTGACAGCATACTGCTGCATGTCTAATGACCCCACATGAGACACCATGCTGCTGCATGTCTAATGATCGCACACATGTGACACCATGCTGCTGCATTTCTACTGACCCCACACATGTGACATCATATGGCTGTATGTCTAATGACCCCCTCTTGAGACACCATATTACTGCATGTCTGATGACCCACAAATGTGGCACCATACAGCTGCACGTCTAATGAACGCACACATGTGTCACCACCCTGTTACATGTCTAATTTCCTCCCACAAAATGAGATACCATAGTGCTACATGTCTAATGACCACATGTGTGACATCATACTGCTGCATGTCTAATGATCACACAAATGTGACACCATACCGCAGCATGTTTAATGCCGACACATGTGATACCATACTGCAGCATGTTTAATGACCACACACGTGACCCCATATTGCTGCATGTCTAATGACCCCTCACATGTGACACCATCCTGTGGCATGTCTAATGACACCACACATGTGACACCATGCTGCTGCATATCTAATGATGCCACACATGTGTCACCATATTGCTGCATGTCTAATGACCCCCACACATGTCACACCATACTGCTGCATATCTAATTACCCTACACATGTGACACCATACTGTTGCATATCTAAGAACCCCACACATGCAAAACCATGCTGCTGCATGTCTAATGAACAAACACATATAGCAAAATACTGCTGCATGTCTACTAATCACACATATGAGACACCATACTGCTGCATGTCTGAGTCCACATGAGACACCATACTGCTGCATGTCTAATGGCTCACCACATGTGACTTCATGCTGCTGCATGTCTAATGACCACATAATGACCCCAAAAATGTGACACCATGCCGGTGCATGTCTAGTGACCCCACACGTGTGACACCATGCTGCTGCATGTCTAATAACCCTACAAATGTGACACCATACTGCTGCATGTCTAATGTTTCATCAGATGTTACTTTATGCTGCTGCATGTCTAATGACCACATAATGACCCCACACATGTGACACCATGCCACTGCATGTCTAATGACCCCACACATGTAACACTAGGCTGCTGCATGTCTAATGACCCCACACATGTAACACCTTGCTGTTGCAGGTCTAATGACCCCGTGCATGTGACACCATGCTGCTGCATGTCTAATGACCCTACACATGTGACACCATGCTGTTGCATGTCTAATGATGACACACATGGGATATCATACTGCTGCAGGACAAATGGCCTCTCATGAGACACCATACTGTTCCATGGCTAATGTCCCCACACATGTGACGCCATACTGCTGCATGTCTAATGTCCCACCACACATGACACCATACTGCTGTATGTCTAGTGACCCCACACGTGTGACAGCATGTACTGCTTGTCTAATGACCCCACACATTTTTCATTAGGCTGCTGCATGTCTAATGACCCCATACATGTAACTCCTTGCTGCTGCAGGTCTAATCACCCCACACATGACACCATACGTCTGCATGTCTAATGGCCCACATGTGACACCATACTGCTGCATGTCTAATGTCCCACTACATGTGACACCATGCTGTTGCATATCTAATGACCCCATACATCTGACACCATACTACTGCATGTCTAATGACACCACACATGTGACACCATGCTGCTGCATGTCTAATGACCCCATGCATGTGACACCATGCTGCTGCAAGTCTAATGACCTCACACATGTCACACCATGCTGCTACATGTCTAATGACACTACACGTGTGGCACCATGCTGCTGCATGTCTAATGACACACATGTGATACTATACTGCTGCATGTCTAGTAAAGCCACACATTTGAAACCAGGTTGTGGCATATCTAATGACCCCACACATGTGACACCATGCTTATGGATGTCTAATAACCCTACACATGTGACATCATGCTGATGCATGTCTAATGACACCACACATTTGACACCAGGTTGCGGCATATCTAATGACCCCACACATGTGACACCATACAGCTACAAGTCTAATGACCACACATATGTGACACCATCCTGTGGCATGTCTAATGACTCCCCACATGAGACACCATAGTGCTCCATGTCTAATTACCACCTACATGTGACATGCTACTGCATGTCTAATGACCACACAAGTGTGACACCATACCGCAACATGTCTAATGCCCAGATACGTGACACCATACTGCAGCATGTCTAATGAAATGATCCTGCACATGTGACACCATACTGCTGCATGTCTAATGACCCCACACATGACATCATGCTCCTGCATGTCTAATGACCCCATACATGACACCATGCTACTGCATGTCTAATGACCACACACGTGTCACCATGCTGCTGCATGTCTAATGATCCAACACATGTGACACTTTGCTGCTGCATGTCTAATGATCCCACACATGTGACATCATATGTCTGCATGTCTAATGATCCCCACTTGAGACACCTTACTGCTGCATGTCTAATGACCCCACAAATGTGGCACCATACACCTGCACGTCTAATGACCACACACATGTGACACCACCCTGTGGCATGTCTAATTCCCCCCACATGAGACACCATAGTGCTGCATGTCTAATGACCATACATGTGATATCATGCTGCTGCATGTCTAATGACCAAACAAATGTGACAGCATACTGCAGCATGTCTAATGCTGACACACATGATACCATACTGCAGCATGTCCAATGACCACACACATGTGACCCCATATTGCTACATGTCTAATGAACCCCTCACATGTGACACCATCCTGTGGCATGTCTAATGACGTCACATATGTCACACCATACTGCTTCATGTCTAATGACGTCACATATGTCACACCATACTGCTTCATGTCTAATGACCCACACACATGTCACACCATACTGCTGAATGTCTAATGACTCCATGCAAGTAACACTATACTGCAGCATGTCTAATGACCCCACATATGTGACACCAGGCTGCAACATGTTTTTTGACCCCACACATCTGACACCATGCTGATGCATGTCTAATGACCCCCACATGTGACACCATTCTGTTGCATGTCTAATGACCCAACATGACACCATACCGCTAAATGTCTAGTGACCCCTCACATGTGACACCATACTGCAGCATGTCTAATAACTCTGCACATGTAACACAATACTGCAGCATGTCTATTGACCCCACACATGTGACACCATGCTGATGCATGTCTAATGATTCCCCACATGTGACACCATACTTTTGCATGTCTAATGACCCCACACATATGACACCATACTGCTGCATGTCTAATGACCCCACATGTGACACCAGTGTGCAGCATGTCTATTGACCCCACACATGTGACACCATGCTGATGCATGTCTAATGACTCCCCACATGTGACACTATACTGCTGCATGTCTATTGAACCCCCACATGTGATACCATACTGCAGCATCTCTAATGACCCCACACATGTGACACCATGCTGATGGATGTCTAATGACCCCCACATGTGACACCATACTGCTGCATGTCTCATGACTCTACACATGTAACACCATACTGCAGCATGTCTAATGACCCCCCACATGTGACATCATACTGCTGCATGTCTAATGAGCCCCCCCCACATGTGACACCATACTGTGGCATACCTAATGACTCCATACATATGACACTATGCTATAGCATTTTAATGCCCCCACACATAACACTATACTGCAGCATGTCTAATGACTCCACACATGTAACACCATACTGCAGCATGTCTAATGACCCCACATATGTGACACCAGGCTGTGGCATGTTTAATGACCCCACACATGTGTCAGCATACTGCTGCATGTCCAACAGCTCCTCCCTCTATAATTCTTTCAGCAGAAGATTCAGTGCCACACTTTTATGTCAACAGGGAGAACACATGAGATCTTAGTAGCCTCATGGGACTCATGACTATCACGCTGTATGGCTCCAAAACAGGGGTCACTGGACATCAGAAGTATTATTGTGACAGAACAGGGCAGGGCTTTGGGATGGTTTTGGTAAACAGTTTAAATAGGAGGATGAAAGAACAACTGAGAAACATCAGGACTCCAACCAAGGAAATGCCAATCTGTTTATTCAACCAAATGCAAACAAGTGCAAAGCTTTTGGATAGAACCCTTCATCCACTCTCTGACTTGGTTTGCCACAGTTATCAAGTTTTCTTTATTCACATATCAGAACTGCCATTAAGGAGACAATAAGCCTTTGTACAATGCAAGTATGGTGATTACAAAACACTACCTGGTTCTTGAAAGAGCTGACAGACGAAAGTGAGATAAAAACATATTGCATTGGAAACTATAACAAATCAGAGAAAATATGGAATTAACAAATACATCATTAAAACCAGAAGGAAGTTGAGAAGGTAAACAGAATAGCAAAGACTGAAACCAGGGCTGATACAGCAAAATCACTTAAGAGGTGGAATAAAATATCTCAGAATTGCTTTGGACAAAGTGAAAAATCAGGAGTTAATGAAAAAAGTTGTGAGTAGACAGGGATGGACAGTGGAAAAGAATTTATATACTATATATTATTTGCTTGTTATCTAGGTCAGTGGTAAGTGTGCAACCACATACCAAGCAAAATGAAAGCAGGAGACACACAAAGAGATATATTACTGTAATAGATGCTCATGTAAACAGACAATCAATTATACACTGAGACATACTGTAATCAGTCATTTACAAATTATTGGTAGGTACGTATAATAGGTAAGTATAATATTTATAATAAGAAAAAAAGTTCATCAGGTGAACACTCCTAACTAAACATATTAATCAATACTTTCAGAATGTATTGTCATATTCCTTGCTAACACTGATCTGAGAAGCATTTATATAACCTGTAAATGTAAAATATTAATTAAATGGTAGGCAATCCATAATGTTTGTTTCAGGCAGCGTGTGCCATGTACATATATGAAGAATCCTAACTTTCCAGTCTGTATGGTAGGAAAAGGAAAGAATGGGGTCTAAAAAGACCCCCAAGGTACTTAAAATATCTAATGTCTGCAGTCAAAGCATTACTTGACTAGATGATCATAAGCCTGCATAGATTTACAAAATACAATCTGCATGAATTTTACATAAGTTAATAAGATGTCTGCAGGCATTTAGCTACTGTCAAACATCTAGAAAATAATCTGTAACACAGATTGTACAGAAGAGATTTGTGACCTCTACGAACTGCTAGGTTGTCAAAGTATGCAACCATTCTTGTGTTATCCAGATCTGTAACAAATACTCGTTGACAGAGATCAAATATCAATGCAATTGTGTTTGCCATCATGGATGCTTCAAGAAAAAAATCTTCTGATACCTTCTATGTAGCATGGTTAATGCAAATATTAACAAGCAATATCTGATGCCTAGAGGCATCAGTAGGAGGTAACTGTAGATGTACTTAGAGGCATCAGTTGGAGCTAATGACTTAAACAACTAGAATGGCTAGAACTGCCCAGCTTAATTCAATCAACTCTTAATAGCGCACAACATTTGTTACCATCCTGAGGATACCCCCTCACTTAAAAATATTATTAAGCCATATAGCAATCTGAGTTCCCTATGGTCAGCCGATAAACTACTGGTTCAAACCCACAAAGCTAATAACTCTACTGGTGAATCCCTGTTTGCCAACTTTGTTGGCAAAACCTGGAATTCGTTGCAAACTATATAACCCTACAATCCTCCAAAAGTCTCTTCAAAAAAAACCTCAAACAGTATCTCAAAGTGAATTGGCTATGCCCATGTACCAACCCTAATTAAGTTATAAACTGAAAGCATATTCTCTAATTATCATAACTTGTAACTACATCACCAAGCTCTATATCCAGTCTGATGTCTCTTGCTTTTAATTGTGTCTGCCCATGAGAATTGTGAGTCCATACTAGGGAACACTACTATGCCATTGTATATAATCACTTTGTTTTTATAATTGTTTGCTAACTTCTGTGTAATCTATGTAAGTTTGTCTATGTGGAGCTTTTCTCCCCGGGCCTCCACTGAAAATGGACATGTATCCAGTCAGACTATCCTGGTAAATAAATGTAAAATAAATAAAATGAGTATTATACACCTCCAGGTGCATCTGCAGTTAACTCCTACTGATGCCTCTAGGCATCAAATATTGCTTGCTCATATTTGTATAAATAATTCTAAAACCATGTCATGTACAAGGTCTTAAAATATTTAATCTTAAAGCTTACATAACAGCAAACTAAACTGCATTAATATTTGGCCTCTGTCTCATGCAGGTAAATAGACATTAACTGTTGTTTTTATGATATTAATTTATATGTGCAGAATTTGTAATTTTTTCTAAATATCTCAGCAGCCAAATAACACAGACAGAACTCTTTAGCCTCATATGAAAGCTCTCAGCTAGATGAATAAAATGCTGCTGACAGTACATGTGTAACTTGAGTGGTTGCTGAGACATTGTAAGTTGTTTATAAAATATTATAAATGCAAGTTACTGTGATTACTGTGACTTATAAAATTCAGTTTAAGACCTAGAACCTAAAGAATACTACCACTATAAAAACAGTTTGTGTTGAAGAGTTTGCCATTTATATGTCTTTCATAACTCCTGTAGTTCCAGAAATATGAGCATTACTTTGAAATGTGAGGACATAAGTTGATTCTGTCAAAAGGCTTAAGATCCGCCCATTGGAAGTTAAAGTGCAAACTTCCTGAGCTCCATTGGAGTAAATGTAGGAGTCTTTGCACCATATTCCAAATATTACTATAAACAACTTCTGAGGTTGCATCACAAAAGGGATGAGGGGCTGAATCTCAAGAAGATGTTATGACATTCTCGGCTTATGATTAGGTGAACAACTCCTGGCAGGAGCTTGGGATTTCTAAACATACAAGCATGTAGTAGAATTCAAAATTTAATTTCAAAGACAAAAGACTTTATTTCAGAAAATCCAGAAAGGGGATAGATATTCAAGTTACACCACACCCTGCAACTCATTGGTTGCACCAGTGAGGTAATAAACTTTACTTCTGTGTATGTCATTTAGTTATAGTGCTAGTTAATGAGGTGATCGGTTAGATAAAGAGGGGATTTGTATCAGAAATGGCACTTGTCATAGAATGCAGATAAGACTCATCAATAAAGCACAAATAAAGCTGCTACTCAGGAATATTTTGGGGCCATATCTTGAAAAATCATAAAACCAAGGTGCAGGACAGTTGGACAGTAGCATACTTTAACTCTTCGATTAAGTCAACTTTCTAGTGGGCTGGTTATGTGACCTTTGCACAAACAGTGCAGTCTTGAACCAATAAATGAAACATGGTACTGGAGGAATGCAGGAGCTGTTAAAAAGAACGTTTTAGTTTGCACATAATAATAAGTCCAGATGCTGATGTCTATGAGAGGCTTGCAGTAACACATGACTCCTTTGAGTTTTGCTAAGTTTTGGGGAAGTAGAAGAGATGACAAAGTTTTACTCATTTTGGGATAAGAAGCAAATGATATTACAGTTATTACAGTGGGTATTGGTAGAAATACCACTGGAATACAGTAAGACTACAGATGGTTATACAAACACAATTCAGGTCACAGGGTACTGCTACATACTGAATCAAAACCTTGCACAATGAAGAGAAGGGGTCAGGATTAGAAATAGTTAGCAAATGATAGCTATGTTAGTGGCATAAAAGCATAAACCCCTGACTAATGATACATGTGTCCTGTATTTCACTAAAGGCTTGTGTGCTTGATGTTGAGGCAGGCTATTTGGGCTGTACCTATTCTTGGAGGAGGGGATACAGTTTTGGCAGGTGTTATGCCACCACTTGGACATGATCTCTTTCAGAGGATTGGGGCAGGTGAAGTGACAGGCAGGGGAATGGATAATCAAAATGGTAATGGTAGCTCATCATGGTCATGCATCAGGGGGCATTACATGGACATTAGTAATCCTTGCTGTCATGTTGGTACCCATGTCACCATCCAAGGGAGGGGATAGGGCCATTCATAAAAATGCCCTTATAGCAGGATGCTGGCAGGACAGCAGACTCTACAAAGATTCCCAGATGGCAGATGACCCCTACTCTAGGGGATCTGAGAGATTACCTTCCCAACCCCCTCTGGAATGAATAGTATTGGGTCTGACATGAGAAGGGTCAATGGCTGACAAGCAGAAAGGAAAAAGGACATAGAAAAATCTGCCCATTACACTGGCCGAAGTATACCTAGACATGGACGAGGGGGTGGACAAGCCAGACTATATGAATTGATGTAATAAAAGATAGATTAAAACTTATAAATAAAGAAGACAGTGAGAAAAGAAGAAAGGCAGAGTCTCTTAAAAGGTTTTAAATGGCTTAACTGACTAGTACTGAGCAAGGCCTGGACTATCAGTATCCGTAGATGGTAAGAAGAGAAAATGAGCTTTGGTGCAATCTTTTAATTGGACAAAGTGGCACGGGGTAAGATGTGAGAAATGGCTTGCAGTTCAATGAAGTGGTACTGGATAATGGCTGGAAGTGGGGAGGCAGGGATTTGAACTCATTTAGGCAAACCTGAGCACCTCGGAGGCATTGGTTTATTTCCATAAAGTTAGATTTAATTAACAGACCCTGTGGGGGAAGGGTGGTTGGCTCAAATTTTGGAAGATGTTCACATCTTGTAGTGAACAGGTCTATCTGTTAGTTTCCCAAATATCCTAACATGCATATTTGTTTCTCAGCTCTCAGAACTTTTGCAGTTCAACAGTGATACTATATGTTTCTCATTCCATGGTTCTGAAATTCTCAGGTATCAGTTTTAAATTGCAGGTTATTACTAGGATATTCTACCCCACTGAGGAGCATTGTCATCACAAAATAAATATAAATATTTGCCTGCAGAAAAAATAAAAAAAAAATACTCTAACATGTATAATATTATTTCATAACTTACCCAGTGATGCACTTTACAATTATATATTCATTTATATTTGCTAACCCAACAGAATCCTGCAGTGACTAGTATTAGCTCTGAAATTTCTAGCAACGCATAAGATGACACAAGCTTCGGTCAGTAAACTAGCAACACCTGTGGGAAGATGCCACACTTTCATTAAAATGACTTCTGCCTTGACATTTTTATAATAGTTGCTTGATTTAGATCTTTGCAGCACAACAAACTGTCCCCAATTAAACTTTAAGGCAAAGGCACGTTACGTCAAAGTTTTGCTGTCAACATAAGCATTACTTTCCATGCACAAAGGTGAAGCACTGTTTGATATTTATGGAAGGAAATTTCAAATAAGACTTTTAAAAATAAATAACGTGAAAATAAATGTGAGGGGCAGAGATTAAGGCAAAAAGCAGCAGCAATCACTTCATAATATATTAAAAAATCAGGAAGAAAAATGAAACTGGCAGACGTAGACTGGAAAAGGCTATGGCAAGCAGTTAAGCAAGTATTGAAGAAATTAGATGGAGATAAAAATAAACTTGAAGAACAGACCGAGATTGGAAAAAAGTGAAAGTGATTAATTCTGGATGTAATGAAGGAGCCAAGAAAAATGTACACATTTGGAGAATAACTTCCTGGGGAAAGAGTGAAAAGCCCAGGGGGGCTGAAATGATGAGGAGGGTAGATGAGCTAATATTACTACCTACTAAGGTTAGCGGCCAGTACAAGATGGAATTTAAATTGAGACAGAAAAGGGGCACCAAAGAATCACCTGAAACTTCTGCTACAAGCTCAGATTCAAAAAAAGGCACAATGGGGGAAAGAACTGAATGTTTTTACTGGCAGAAAAACAGATATTTCTGAATGGTGCTGGGACTGTTGTAAGAACGAGGTATGGAACCACAATACTGTGGAACAATATTAAGTAAATGTTATTTTCTTGATATAGTTATATGACAGAAACTGATTATAAAGTACTGTATGTAAAAAGTGCTAAGTGGCTTACAGATACCTGCAGGAACAGTAAATACAACTATATGGACTGACAATACTGAAGGGATAGTATTCTAAATTGTACAGCCCGTTTCAGTTTTCAAAACTGTAAAAGCATTGAATTATTTAGAGTGATTTGCTAGTTCTATAATTATTAATATGATGCTAAAGAACACTTCTGTTTACTGTTTAAAAAAGAAAGAATTATGGGTGTACTAATGCACCCATCATGTTTGTCATGACATATAAATAATTTTTAAAGGAGATGATAGTCATGTACCATAAGTTCTGCCTCCACATACAAATAAAACACTAAGTGTACAAGTAAGCCAGCAAAGAATGTAAATATGTTCTAAATGATGCAGGTTTGTTGTATCACTAATTATTCAGTTAAAGGCATCTGGCATGAGAGTTTTGCTATGTATGAGCTCTTATGTTTAATTACACAAGGACAGTTATGCTTGAGGACACAGCAGCAGAAACGTTTGGTACACAAATCAGAAATGTCTGGTTACTATGTAAGGTGGGTGTCTGCAGTATTCTGGTACTCGGTGTCCATGTCCAGTTCTAAAATTTCCACGACTAGATTCCTGCTATGGCTGTGCCAACCACTCATCTGGAATGTTCATTTCAACTTGACATGAGACAGCAGTGGTTTGGTTTAGAGAGTGCTGCAGGAAATGGCAGTTTATTCCAGAGGATTAAGCAATGAACCAGGAACTTTTGATGAGCTTTGTCCTCTAGTCCTGAGTTTGATACCTTCAGTCTCCATCTCCCTACTGTTTGGTTCTGAGCAAGCCACTTAATGAGACAGTGAACTTGGGTTTCATGAAGCGAGCAAATCTGGATAATGAAAAATATATAATATAATATAATATAATATAATATGATATAATATAAGATAATATAATATAATATAATATATGTGTGTATAGATATAGATGTAGAGATAGAGATAAACAATGGGCAAGGAAACCTGAGCAATCACATTGCTAAGACACCTGTGCATCAAAACTATTCAATGCATGAGAGAAAGCTAATGTTGACCAAATGAACCTCACATTCAGTCACGCATTCCTATTTCCTCACAGGCTTCAAAATCCAACAAACTCCTACCCTTTGGAAAAGTCATTTAGCAGAGAAAAACATCAAACACAGAAATACTCCAAAACAAATACAAAACCAGCAATTTAATAAAAAATAATAATGCATTAAAAATAATATTAAAAAAGAACTAGAACAAGACAGAACTAAGATTGTCACAAAAATTAAAGATGCTTTGCAGTAATACAAGCTGTAAAAAGTCATCTTTAATTATGTTACCTGAACAAGAATAGTAAAAGACGTCCAGAAAGGTAAAAAATTGCAATGAAAGTGAAATAATAAACCCTACAAATGAAGGGAAGCAGTGTGGGAGGGACAGGAAGTGAATAATATAAAGCAAAAACAATGAGCATAACAACAAAAGGCTATTGGGAATTGCCTCCAGAATCAATACTCTTGTGAATATTACTGGAGCTGTGCAACCTGGAAAATGATATACATGTTTATGAAGAACTATGCTACTGATATGCATGTCTTCACTTCTGAACCTGTGGTTTTATGTATCATTAACATCTGTTAATAAAGTGTACTCAATATCTCACAACAGTATGAAACAGGGGTCCCTTAAATGACTGCCCTAAAAAAAATAATAAAAGAATTCCACAGAGTTAAAATGCTATAACCCTGCACAGCAATTAATTAGTTAAAATAGTTATAGTAATTATTTTGCATCAGAAAATGAACTTGGAGAATCAGGGAACATTATTGGGAACTCTACATTCCAAGGAGGATGAAGTAGTGTATAAGGTGAGCCCAATAAAAACAAGTGCACAGATTCATAGCATGAAGCCTGCATGCAATGACTGAAATCACATCCATTTGTTTTTAACTTACTAACTGGCTCTTATAAAGCCATGGCTAGGTAGCTGAGGGAGAAAAGCAGAACTAACCTAAATAACAGTAGCAACTGCAATGAGTTGTGTGCATGTGTGCTTGCGCAACATGCTCACTCATGTAGCTGGTGTGTGTGGTGTGTATGTTTATATCTGTAGACATTAATTACTTACATAACTGTACATCCTTCAAGAATTACATATCCTACACCAACACTGAAACATTACGCAGGACTGTTTTACATCAAATGTTACCCCTAATGCTTCACCCTTCTGCATCACTTTGCCAACCATATCCCTAACTCTGCCACTTCCCCTGTCACTAGCACCAACACTAAATATTACCTAATAAAACCACATCACCCTACCACTACCTTTACACCAGACATCTGAACACACTGCCTGTTTGTAACACACACACACACACACACACACACACACACACACACACACACACACACACACACACACACACACACACAAAACACTAAAGCTGTCCCCTTAACTAACCCTTACTCTAACCATAACCCATAAACACACTCCTCCAAATGCCACAACCTTTGGGGTATCTGAAATGTTTGATATTAACACACACATATACACACACACACACACACACACACACACACACACACACACACACACACACCAAACCTTCAACATTCTGATGTTCAATAAACTCAGGGCTCCATCAGGAGTGTTGCCAATAAAAAACACAGGATTTAGAATTGTCGACAAAGATAGCAAACAAAAAAGTGAACTGCTCCCATATATCTGTGTGTGTGTGTGTGTGTGTGTGTGTGTGTGTGTGTGTGTGTGTGTGTGTGTGTGTGTATATTTACAAACCTCAAAAGAAAGATTCACTGACACTATAAAGGCCAAAACTCAACCTGTAGATACTACAAACATGAGACCAATAAATGGTCGACAGCACAAAAAAGCAACCTCAAACATTTTTCAGAAACAAAATAAAAGGAACTGCTGAAAGTACTCCAAACTACAAATCGCCAGCAAAAACAGATGTAGTCCACACCACAGTGCAATCCGATACTCGAGACCATATATAATAGGATATGTTTGGATGCACTGGTCTTTTCTGATGAAGTCTATTTTGATGTGTTTGTCTTAACAAAGGCGTTAATGTAATGGTCATTGTTCTGTGGTGAATAAATACGTGTTTGGTGAACCTGGTCTCGAGTATCGGATTGCACTGTGGTGTGGACTACATCTGTTTTTGCTGGCGATTTTTCAGAAACAGTTTTATGGATGGTGTACAAACTTGCTGTATACCCACATGCCCTTCTACTTTAAATACCAATTCTGAGATTACACAATAGTGAGTAAAAGGGAAAATTCCTTAAACCTCACTGTGTGCTGACCTCACACCAAGTCCAGTCCTGCAACATTCCCCCGGAATCAGTAAACTTGCATGCAGGAATAGCTTATTCCTGCACTGAAGGGACCATTCCCATGCAGCACAGCAGTGCACCATGCATATTCATGAAGGCATGCTGCAATGCTGTAATACGGACATGGTTCTGTGTACGAGTGCATGGGGTGTGTCTGAGAGCAGTGCTCTCACAATACAAATGCCCCCTGCACACCAGAATTGCAATACGGCAATTTAAATAGAGTGAGATCACTCATCACACCCCCAACCTGTCAAAGTAAGAAATCTGGACAAAGCCATAAGGGCAATTGTCCCTACAAACTTGATAGAATAACAGGTTTAGCATTAGCATGAATTTTTGGAAGGGTATGAAGTATATAACACACACCTCTCAACCCGTCAAAGAATGCACACTCATTCACACATGCACCTACCTGCATGTCTTTAAACATCACTTGACCACAGGGAGGACATGCAGACTCCACACAGAAGGCGGTCCAGCTGAGAATTGAACAGGAGAACTTCTTGCTATGAGGTGACAACACTAACCGCTGCACCACCGCAGCTTGTGTATGGGATGGATATATGCATCAGTGTTTGTCTATTTTCATTACAGCTCCAGCTGAGTGGGTTGCAAACCAGGAAGCCCATGCCAGTAGGTTGCAAGGGCTGTGTCGTGAGGCTGGTGAGTAACAATCTAGCTTGTACTATACATACCAAATAAATATAAAGGAGTAGAATGTCACCTGGCATTATTAAAACTGGGTATGGCTTAAACTGAATAAAGCAGACAATATTACAGTAATAGTCTCATATAGGTTACATATTAATAAAATGTAATTGTCTGTGAATAAAAATCTAAACCCTGGACTGGTTGTGTTTACTCTGGTATGGTATGATTTGAAATGTGTACAGGTTATGCATATCAACTATAGTTCTGAAAGCATTAAACAATCAAGTCTCATCTGACAAAGTTAGTGCCTCTATAACACATGAGATTAACTGATACTACAAATTAACTGATATTACAAATGTTACACACCAAGATCTGATATGTGAAGAGTAATGTTGTGTTAACCACTGTTCTCCACACTGTGCTATGCAAACATGTATGTAATGTTATGAATACAAGGTTAGATTGTACAACAAAGAGAGAATGGGAAAGAAATTCAAAACAAATGACAGCCATTTCACAATAGCTCCCTGTGATGAAGCACGCACTTGCCATATTTTTAGCAGACACAGCCACGGTTCAAATCCCTGGAGTGGTAGTACGCTGTATGCATAATTTCAACTAAGATTTTGTGAAAATGTGTAGAAACAGTCAAGTAGTATTAACAAACATTCCCTCCACAGGTCTCCCAGGTAAGATAAGGTATAACATAACTATAAGAAGGCTGTAGTTATACTGTGTCTAACATCCATGGTCCAAACCCAGGGCTGCAAATGACAGCAAGATAAGTACATACATCAAGTGGTTTCCCCAAGACATATTTTAAAGTGTCATGCTGTCACAGCTACAGGTCCCTGCTAACAAAAACCACACACACACACACACACACACACACACACACACACACACACACACACACACACACACACACACACACACACACACACACACACACACACACACACACACACACACACACACACACACACACACACACACACACACATGCACACAGACACTCACACTATGAGTGCACATATGTAACCCTGACTATGTGAATATGGGTAGAAACAGTCATGTAGTATTAACAAGCATTCCCTCCACAGGTCTTCCAGGTAAGAGAATGTATAAAATAGCTATAAGAAGGCTGTAATTATACTGTGTACAAACAT
>NC_056747.1:1302898389-1302972093 GCF_019279795.1 Protopterus annectens
TATCTAACAGCCCTTGTTCTGCCTAGAAACAAAATAAAAAGCCCTTGCAGGTTTTGAGCCCAGGACCCTGCACACCACAGCCTATGCAATTTACCAGTAAGCCACTTCAGCTGTATTGCTTGAGGATGTTTTCTCAAACATACCCTTCTTTGCAGCCAGTTTACAATAGGGAAGAGACAAGTGTGCAATTAGGAAGGATTGGTATATATATATATATATATATATATATATATATATATATATATATATATATATATATATGAATAGAAACATACATAGAGGAAGAGTGAGATATGTAGGGAGATCCATATGTGTGTACAATATATTGATATATTACCAATAAATACTGAGGTGTACATACATACACACACACACACACACACACACACACACACACATATATATATATATATATATATATATATATATATATATATATATACATACATACATACATATCTCCCACCTGTACTGAATTACTTGGTTTTGACCTAGTTTTGGGGTCCAAATGAAGGGGTGCCATAATTCCCGAGTGGCACCCCTTCATTTCTGAGTTTTTTTTTTTTTTTATTTTCGTGCTGTTTGAGCTAACGTCATCACATGCATGATAACATCAGCTCCGTCAGTGCTACCAGCCTGTTGGACTTAAGCTCAAGGAGCTCAAACATTTCCGGCTGGCCTGGCTGCTCAAATGCGAGTGGGAACGGCAATGGCATTCTGGATTCTAATGGATTATTTATGTTTGGGGATGGATTATTTATGTTTGGTGAACAGGAATCAGACCTGCAGGAACGGCCAGAAAGAATGAAGACTCCTTGCAAGTAAGGACTGTGTGTGTGTGTGTGTGTGTGTGTGTGTGTGTGTGTGTGTGTGTGTGTGTGTGTGTGTGTGTGTGAGGATGTGAATTGGAATGACAGAATCAAATTAATTAAGCTACCAAGCAATTCATAATCATAATCTTTACTAATCTTCAATGCTAAACTGGCAGCAATAACCGATAACAGTGTGGGTTGCATCATACTCAGCCAGGAAATTGCATATTTATTTATTTTGGGGGTAGGGTAATATACACATCAAAGCAGGCGGTATGTAATCTAATTCATAACACAGGAGCAGACTGCCCTTTCCTCTTTGCATGGGTATTGTATGCCTGTTAATGTTGCAGAATGCAAACCATACAGCATGCAAAAATCATAGAAGCAGACTTTATCAAATGAGCCTCTTAACATTACTCTACCACTTCGCAGTGAGAGTAAGGCACTCCTTGTCACGTGTCACTTCTACCAGCACAGATCGCATTTACCTGAAAGGCATCTTGCTGGGAAAAAACACAGTGCTAAGATAGGGAAGGACAACCGCCAAACATTCCAGTGGTGATGGGAAGCAGACAGAACATTTTATGCAGGTTAACTAACTAATTAAATAAAAGGGAGGGTGCAAAACTTATGTTTTACAGGTTCAATCACTGGCACTCTTCCTTGTTAGTTTGCTGTTTCTTGTTAGTTTTTGTGGTTTCCCTTTCCGCCAGATTTCTGGAACTGTGAGTTTTGTTTATCAGTACAGTGCCGCAGGTGGAACTAACTGGTGATGCAGTCCTGGGGGGCAGTGTTGTGTACATAAGGAAGACAGTAAGAACCTTTAAGGTGTTTCAGGAATTTACATGTCCCATGTTAAAGTGATGTTTAACTTGGAGAAAACCATGGAACATGGAATTCAGTAAATAGTGGCTTCAAGAAGGAAATTTATCTGGACGATATATTAAGTGAGCATAAACAATGAATTTGGTAGGTCTGCATGCTTTTATAGATACCTCAGGGCAAACCGTAGACCTGCAACCTTTAATGCTGTGCTTATTTTATTTTATTTTTTAATTGCTGCTGCTCTTTGCTTAGCGTCATTTGAATTCCTTAACAAGGGGATTACTGACAAACTTCCAGGTTGTGGAAAAGTGTGCACTGCCTTTCTGATGCTATAAGCACTTTGTCTACGGAACCATAAAGAAGAAAAGTACTAATAATGCACTGATGGCTGTATTACAAGTAGAGTAATTAACAAGAAGCATTGCATATTTTAATTAAATTTTTTCTTGCTGCGTAATTGTGCTAATATGTTTACAGTCTGACACATTATCACTGCAATGTAAATTTAACCAGTACTAGTCTAGTATTGTAGTTGGGTTAACTGAAAAAGGTGCATTTCTTACATTTGATTAAATATTTAGTTTTGCTATTAAAAATGTGACTGAGCAGAAGTCTGTACATACAGCTGCCTAGTGCACAGGCTTAGAGACTGTAGTAAAATAATCACTGGGAAATGTGTGAGTGTGTGTGTGTGTGTGTGTGTGTGTGTGTGTGTGTGTGTGTGTGTGTGTGTGTGTGTGTGTGTGAAAATGAAAATGCCCCCATTTAATACACCTGGTGGTTAAAGGTACTCAGGCTCAATCCCTGTACCTTGGTTACAGGTAAAATAAGCCTACAGTCCCTAGCCACCACCATTTGTGAGCTTTGTCCAGGTTTTTTGTGCTAAGACTTGAGAGCTATGATATTTTGCCCCCTATTAAAATCTTTATTGTAGCATAACAGCCTTGATTGTCTTTTAACTGTTCTTTAATTTCAAATTGCAGGGCACTTACCAATAGAATTGCCATTCCCCAACTTCTGCCATTGTGAAAACTAATATCCATGCCTAGTCTAAGCCATATTTTTACAGCTGAATGTTTTCTTTATTGTGTAAAAGAATTTATCTTTTTTAATTGACAGAAGAATCCTTTTCCTTTTAACTAGACTAGTAAACCCATTCATATTCCAGCACAAAATCTACACCATGGACACTAATCCTTATTCTAAATTGTATATTTTATGGGCTACTCCTTTCTGCACAAAGGGCTCTGGGCTTATTATATGTACTGTCATTGCTACCAGTTTCCTGTTTATATTATTTCCAGCTTTCTGGTAATACTCAGGTGCCCAAATTATATTATGTATAGAGAACAGCAGTTCCCTGTCAACAGTCATCTTCTCAAAACTACAAAGCCCTTCCCAAGAATGAAAAAATAAGGCTATTAAATTTGCCATAGCATGACTTCCTATCTAACATGGCAACCTAAGGTAGTTACTATATTCACTGACTGTACTAAAAAGGCTAATACATTTACATGCGATTCAAGCATCACCTTTAAACCCCACAAGTTTACATTTTTAGATAAAACAGTTAATGAAAGGCAAATAATTTACAAACATCCCTCCATCATCTGTGAAGGAAGGGACATTTGCTATTTTGTTTCTAATATTGCATTTCTTTCTTTTCACTATTTACCAAAGTCTTGGTATCTGTGATTGGCCAATGATTCAGAAACAAAAAGGTGACCCAACACCCACTTACAAGAAAAAACGTGTCTATTAACAGTGTATTTTAAAGATTGTCACTAGTTTATTTTAATCTTCAACACTTAAACACAGCACTGACCAAGTTAATCTATAAGAATAACAATTTTTACATTTCCACCAATTTCCTTCAACATTTCAGTTGTAAAATTTTTGTATTTCTATCTCTTTCATGTGCTCAGCAGCATGCTAATTTATTAAGAGTGGTCAATATCAGATAAGTGTTAATTTACAGCTCAAAAATTACAAAATTCATCCATGGTGCATATATTTATAAAAATGACTATACATGCAAATTCATACACTTCACCATATGAGATCAAACTGTAGTCACCTAATAGGGACTTGCAGCTCCTACTGTTATAATACAAAAAATGCCTGGGGGGGCTACTGAATTTGCACCAGCATAGTTGTCCCTTAGATTGCTCATAGCAGTTAAATCAGATTATTTCCTTGATAATGCCATACAGGTTCGAATAAGCAACCATATATTAGCAGTAATAAAAATAAAACTAATGATTAACACCTCTAAGAAATATCAGATTAGTGAGAACTGAATTTGTATTCCCCCATTACTGGCTTGGTTTGTCCTGTTTTTTGTGCTAAGAGGTTGAGAGCTATGGTGAGAAGTGAGAACTGAATTCACTAAATGATAGCCATTAAGTTTCAGTCTTCCTATTTTTCAGGAATCTGCTCATTTGACATTGTGGTATGTTGCACTGACTGTAATGCATAGGATCCTGGGTTCAGGTCTTGCCAGTGAAATGCATGGGGGTAACACAACATTTTATTCTAGCAACTTTCCAAAATTATACAAGCAATGTTTAAAATATGTCCCTGGTTTTGGACCTTTTGTCCCCCCCCAAAAAAAACAAATTGAAAATAAGTGCGAGAAGCTGTGCAAGATGCCTATGGCTTATACTACTGTCATTCTATTTATAGTGTGGGTGTAGAAGTAGCCTTTTATGATGGAAATGTTCTGAATTAGGCAGTTTTGTCATTATTGGCTCACGCATTTTGTTTCATTGCCTACAGTACAGCCTACTGGAAAAATGTTCAAACAATACATTTAAAATGCTCTCTGTCTAACAAGTGTGTTGTATTATACAAGGAATATAACTTAATAAAGTCAGGAAGGTGTATCAAAGAAAAGAACACATATATGTTTCTTGATTTGTGTGCAATGGGCCAATGATTTGAAAACAGCCCAAAGCTAATCTATATCCACCACTGGCCAGATGCATTTTCTTTGGATGTGGTTCAATGCTGTTTCAATGAATGTGAGTTTCAAGGGCAGAGAAGTTTTAATGTCAAGTCTATTTTCATTGTGAGACACTATTGCTTTGTTTAGCAGATGTATATTAGTGTTTGTGCATTGTTGTGCTGTAAAATGTAAAAATAAAATCCAAATAATCATTGTAGAAGTAAAGCAGTATGCACACATTAGTGTTTATCAGCAAAGAAAAAACGAACCACTGCAGCTGAAGAGTCTCCAGTTAAATTGTTGGTTATAAGGTTGAAAAACAAACTTTAGACTCTCCACGACCAAAAGTGAACTATAAAGATTTTATTGTGGTAAGCGCTTTCGCGTATCACCTGATACGCTTCCTCAGACCATATACATCATGAAAAAACTTGAACTTATATAGTAAAATGAAAATCTCATTATTCAATATATTAATCAATTTACAATTCATTATACAATTATATAATTAACTTAAGGCACATTTGAAAGCAGAGAAATCTTTAAAGACATGCTTTTTTACGTTCTTAAAACAAGACATGGAAAAGCTTAATTTGCTTTCTTGTTTAGAACATTTAAATGAACCCTAGTTAAGAGCATTCATTATTAAAAAGCTTGCTTTATAAATATTTAAAATCTATCAAATTCAAAACAAAACAAAACTAAATTAAACGAACAGGCTAGAAAGTAATATAAGCCTGTATGTATAAATACCTTTGTAAAAATTCAATGTGACATAAAAATTCATTGCTTTGAGCACCTTAAAAACCTGAATGTAACTAATATTTTTTAAATTTTCATATATAAATATGAAACTTAAATGCTAATATAAACAGCTTGATGCATAGCTGCTACCATTCAGTAGTGCTATAGGTATGCATGATAACATTAAAACCTTAAACTGAAACTAATGTTTATTGCACATATAATAGATATATATTTAAAATATTTAAAACCCATGTATATAATGAATTGACATTCTACTAAACTTAAATAGACTGATATGTATGTAATATAATACAAGATGTTTCGTGGTGTATATAAAATATCAAAATATATAAATGAAATTTTTTCTCATATAAACATACTGATTTTATTTAAATTTTATGTATTTTAAAACAAAATTTAATAAATATATAATAATAATTATAAATTTAAAATATATATATGATCTAGCTATTTATCTATGTGTGTTCAGAAAGGACCTTATCGAAACATACATATTCAGACCAGGAGAATAATGCCCCTTTAGCCTGAAGATCCATTTCAACTCTTTTAATTCCAGGAGGTTCATTAGTGTTTATGGTAAATTGGGTGAAATAGCCAGATAATGGGACACTGAAATGGCTGCAGGGGGACTTCGGTGCCATATTTTGGTTGTCTGTTCTTCAGTTTGCATTTGAAAGTTGGTATCCCACAATTTCAATGGAGTGGGTGGGGTTAAATAAGTGTATATGCAAATTAGATGTTAATCAGTGTACAGATTTGTACCTATTTTTCATAGAGCCAAAAAACCTCCAGGAAAAATTACTAGCAATACCAAAAAACTCCACAGCTAAGCAGCAGTAGAACTTTAATGCAAATGTGGTCAGTTCAACCCAACACCAGATAAAATTAAAATAATTAGTTGGTCAATATGACCCAGCACAAGATAAAACTTCAGTAACCTATTTTTATGGGTCTCTCACACACACACACACACACACACACACACACACACACACACACACACACACACACACACACACACACACACACACACACACACACACACACCACCTACATACACATATATATATATATATATATATATATATATATATATATATATATATATATATATATATATATATATATATATATATATATATACACACACACATATATATATATATATTTATATATATATATATATATATATGTATATATATATATATATATATATATATATATATATATATATATATGTATACAAATATATATATTATATGTCTACACATATACAAATATATAATATATTAATATATATATATATATATATATATATATATATATATATATATATATATATATATATGTATATGGGTCTACTTCGTTAGAATGAAAGACCACAACACCGAAACCCACAACACCGAGACCAGAAGGACGACACCCCAGAACACCGAAAAGCAGGAAATTCAAAATCCCGATATTACAGGATTTTGATTTAGCGCTTTTGGTGTTCTGCTGTAGGTAAGTATGTATATGTAAGTGTATTTGTGAGGGGTATTGCTGTGTATAAGTGTGTGTTGTGACTGTGGTGTATGTGAGGGACTGTAATGTGTGGGTGTGAGTTTGCCTCGTGTATCTGCTTGTGTGATCTTGGAGTTAGAATATTAAAGTAGGAAGTGTGTGGGGGGTGAAGGGGGGCTTGCCCCCTTACCTATCTCTAATGTATGGTTGTATGTTTGGTAGTTTGGGGCAGTTGTGTGTGTCTGTGTGTGTTTTGCAGTTACGTGGTTTTCGGTGTTCCGGGGTTTCATCCTTCTGGTCTTGGTGTTGTGAGTTTCACTGTTGTGGTCTTTCGTTCTTACGAAGTAGACCCATATATATATATATATATATATATATATATATATATATATATATATATATATATACATATACACACACACACACACACACACACACACACACACACACACACACACACACACACACACACACACATATATATATATATATATATATATATATATATATATATATATATATATACACATATATTATATGCATACATGTCCCAAAATGCCTATACTAACATATGCTGCTGATAAACCACCCATAACTGGGGCAGCATGCACAGTTGGATAAAAAATCAGCCATGAAACTCACATCTGCACCCCCCTACAGTCCAAATAAATAAGTGAACAGTACACAGCTACAAAATCATGATAGGCCATACACAATGGCCAGGCCTACAACAACCTCTTAGCAAATCAAATAAAATGTCTGAACATAGCAAAGAAAAATACAACCAGCCAGTAATTCACACATGTTTATTATACTGTGATGTCTTGGCCAAAGCCTTCAAGGAGTAAACATTACCAGAAATACATGCCTTAATCACAAGAAGCAATTAACACCTAATTACATAATTGAATACTCAGCCTCCAATTACACTCATTATTTAACCCCCTATGGGATAACGTATCACAGTTAATATTAATGCATTGAGTCTGTACATAACAATTGTCTTTTCATGAATGTTTCATCACAATGAGGAACATATGTTTTCAGAAACAGTACCTTGAGACCTGCTACTGTCCCCATGGTGAGCTTTATTCAAATGTACAGCTATAGAACTGACATATTTCTTATCAGTAATACGTCTGACATGCTCTGACAGCCTAGTTTTAAAATGTGCTACTGTTCCCCACATAAAATATGTTACAAGGCCATCTAAGAGCATTCTCTATACACCAACCTCTTGAATGTACAGCCATTCTCCTCTGCAGGAATTACAGCAGTAAATAATGATAGGCCAGTATACCTATTCACCTACTACTGTATGACATCTGAACAAAGCTGGTTGACAGAAGCCCAAATACACAGCCATACATGAAATATTGCTGTTATACACTGAGAAAGTTGCTGGTGTTTCATGGTTTGCTGTAACATATATTTTCTGAGGGATATCAAGTCAGAAAAATAAATGGATGTTACCATCTACATAATGCAATCACCAGAGTATGCTACTGATTTGCCAAGGACAACACCAGTCTGGTGTTTGCCAAGGACAACACCAGTCTGGGGAACAGCCCATACATAACAGGCTAACCTGTGGCCATTATGTGGATGGCCCTACATTTGAGAGCTATGCAGAGACAAAACTTTGTCAGACTGCACTGTTATAACTTGTTGATACTTGTTAATCTCTGCTATCTCTGAAAAAACAAAAAAAAAACAAAAAAAAATCTTGCTTTTTTCTCACTTTTCTGAGATTTAAAAAAGTTCAGTTACAGGCTTGCTGTTCTTGAACTGTTTGTAAGTTTCTGTGAGGCCATTTTTTGCTTGGGCTAAAGGAAAGTCTCTCTGTTGATCAGTGGCAGTGAAAAACATTGAGCAGCCTGCCTGCCCCTGTGGGAGTGGTTACTGACTTGAAACTGTAGTTTTACTGGCCATTTTTGGTCATTTCCAAAACTCCTTCATCTTCCTCTCTTAAAACCCTCTTTTGCGCGTTTTTGAGCATAGCGCAACAACGGGCAGCGCTGCCTAATTGGGTTTAAACTATTCCTGGCTCCACAAAGTCTGCTCTTCACTTTTTCCCTTAGAACTGCTCTATCTCTCAATTTAAACACCATATTCTCATTCTAAGGCCCTTCACTGGTCCAATTAAGTAATCCTACAAGTTAGCACTATTAAACCATAAGCACTACTTACTCTTATACTCTCTACGATTACCCTTTCCTTTATTGGTCCGTCTTAAATTCAGTTTCCCTGTTACTCTAGCATGTCCAAAGGTCAGTCAATGGTTTCCACTCCAGTCCAGCTGGTGAATCTGGGAATTTTGAGGCAATGTTACAACTGTCTCATGTACACGGACAACCCTCTCCTCCTCCTCCAAAGAGGTTCAAATATATGTGAGAGATGCAACTATTTAGCCAAACTGGAGGCTGAGCTCTCTAATCTCAAAACTGGTGTAACCAGTTAGGAGGAGAAGGTAACCTCACACAACACAATTCCAGTATCACATAGTCCCACCACATCAGTGAACCAAACACATAAATACACAAAAACATACTCGAAGGCTCTAAATAAAAATCTACCTAGTCCGACAGAGACCTCCAAAGCAGACATCCAAGCAAATGCTACCTCAAAACAAAACACACACAACACATAACCCACAAAGTCAGTGTGCCAAGCAGACACAGCCCTTAAGGCTGAATAACACACCTGATACTCTTGTTATAGGTGACTCTATTGTCAGACACACTGATGTCCCGCTCACCAGGCTGAATAAAGAGAAGGTCACGGTGAGCTGCCTGTCGGGTGCTAGGATCCGACACATAACGCAAGCACTCAGGTCACTCCAAAGCAAATACAAATATGACTCAGTCATTCTACATGCTGGTGTGAATGACCTGAGACATACCTCACTGGACTGCATGAAAAGAGACATAGAGGAGCTCTCTGATCATGTAGCCCAGGCTGGTATGACTCTGACCTTGAGCAGCGTCTTACCCTCACCTAGAATGATGCCACAGTACAAAGACAAAATAATCGATTTTAACAATTGGCTAAAATTTTGGTGTCATTCAAAGGGGATTCAGTGTCTGTCAGCCTGGGATGACATGCTCGACAAGCCACATTGCTTTGCTAGGGACGGCTTTCACCTGTCACCACTGGGCTTTCGGATATTGGCAAAGGCTCTTGCCACCCCCATAGTGCCTTTTTTAGGCAAGGCTCAAAAGTCAAACCCACCCCCATAGACAGCACATGGAACAAGAAACTAAGGGTAATGCTACTAAATGCCAGAAGTCTTAACCTCAAGATGCACGCACTCGAAGCTCTCCTCAGTATGGAGAACATCGATATCTGTGCAGTGACAGAAACCTGGTTCAAGGCTCCAGAGAGCACCCCAGCACTACCAGGCTATACCTCGTATCATGCTTTTCGGCCCCAAAACACCGAACCACAAAAGGAGGGGGAGTTTCCATATTTATCAAGGATATCCACACCTCCAGGTTAGTGGCATTGCATGAAGTATCAGAGACCATCCATGTACAACTAACAGTGGGCAAGACTGCTTTTCAGTTTATAGCATCCTACAGACCACCCTCTCAAAGTCAGGAATCCCATTCGGCTTTCCTGAAAACATTGGAGAACATGAAGATCTCTCCAAACACCATTATATTGGGCGACTTCAACTACCCAAACATTGACTGGGAGCACTACTCAAGCCCCAGCACCTTAGCCCAAAGATTCCTGGAAATTATAAACTCAAATGCTATGGAACAACTAGTCACCACTCCCACAAGAGGGGACAACATGCTAGACCTGATCATTACCAACATGGGGACTCTATGCTCCACACCAGAAGTATATCCCTCATTGATAAGATCAGACCATAAATTAATTTCACTGGATGTCCACATCCCGTCCCTACCCCCAGCCCAGAAAACCACAGTGGAAAACTTCTCAAAAGCAAACTTCTCACGTCTCAAAACCAAAGTGGAATCCTTCAAGGCCCCAGGGCCAGTGGAAACTACAGCCCAAACTGCAGAATCCTATATAAATGCATTCTACGGACATCTCCAGGAATGCATGGATCATGCTATCCCAAACAAAACCAAGACCCAATCATCCAAAGGCAGGCATCCAGTCTGGTGGACCCCTGCCATAAATAAACTGTACAACAGAAGGAGGAAGCTACTACATGATAGAGCAAAATCCCTAATAGGGAAGGCATCTCTGATCAGTACTAGCAAAGATTACGTTCCTCATAAAATCCTCCAAGGCCAGCTTCGAGAGAAAAATTGCACAGGACACCAAAGACAATCATAAGGCTTTTTTCAGTTATGTTAGAAACCTGGGATGCAACTCCCAGACTTGTTCTGAGTTGATTCTAAATGACAAAAAATACACTGAACCCACAGACATCGCCAATATCCTGGCAGACAGGTTCAGTGCAAACTTCTCCACCCCTCCTCCCCAAAAGAGCAAGTATCTATCCCGGCAGAGGGCTGCCTCCCAAACATCTCAGATGCTCAGGTGAAGGCTGCCCTCTCCAAAGCAAAAACACTGCTTCCATGGGACCAGATGGCATCCCAGGTTGCGTCCTACATGAACTACAAGAGGAACTAATCCCTCAAATAAAACAGCTATGCAATGTCAGCCTCACTACAGGATATGTGCCCACAGAATGGCGTACAGCAACAGTGGTTCCACTCCACAAAGGTGGAGCCTCTACGGACCCTGGAAACTATCGCCCCATAAGCCTGACTAGCTTAGTCTGCAAGGCTATGGAGAGGATCATCATGGAGCTCATAAACAAAGACATTGGGGACCTACAGACACTAGATCCTACCCAGTTCGGCTTTGTCAAGGGCAGATTCTGCCTTTTGAACCTGGTTGACTTCTTTGAAACAGTCACCAAAGCCATAGATGAAGGGAAGGTAGTCCACACAGCCTATCTGGGCCTTGCAAAGGCATTTGACACAATACCCCACTCGGGCATCATAGACAAGCTATCCAGCTTAAATATAAACCCCTATGTCACAAGATGGGTCACAAACTGGCTCAAAGACAGAACCCACATAGTGAGAGTTGCTGGAGCCATGTCAGACTCGAAACCGGTCACAAGTGGCATCCCACAGGGTTCTGTCCTGGGACCACTCTTGTTCGGTATATACTTTTCCGAGGTACAGGCAAACGTGGGAGGACTATGGATCACCAAGTTCGCAGACGACTGCAAACTGGGCGCCATAATCAACTCTCCAGCTGACACAAACATCCTTCAAAAAGGTCTCACAGAGACAGATAACTTGTGCCAGCACCATGGTTTAAAGCTAAATGCCAAAAAATGTATAGTCATACCCTTTGGCAAAAACAATGTGCCCACAAATTACCACATAGGCGGAAACCCATTAAGTACAGAGAAAGTTATTAGGGACCTGGGGACCCAAGTTGATAGCAATCTCTCCTTTGAAAACCACATTGCCAAAGTGGTTAGAAAGACCTTCTACATATCCCACCTCATCACGAAGGGTTTCACATCTAGATCAAGAGAGGTAATCGTGCCCTTTATTCATCCCTCATCAGGCCCATCATAGAATACAATGCCCCTTTGGGATGTACCTTACCCGACACCTGCAGCAATTAGAAAGACCCCAAAAGTATCTCACCAAGAGGATCAAGGGTCTCAAAAGATGCCATATGCTGCTCGGTTAAAAACTCCAGCTCTACTCAGTTGCATACCGCCTACTTCGAGGCGATCTATGCCTGACATACAAAGCTATGTCAAATCCAGAATTAATGGACATGCTCCACCTCAGTAAATCTAAATCCCTTAGAGCCACACGCTCGAGGGACTTGAACCTCAGCACAGAAATAAATAGAACTTGCTGGAGGGACAGGTTCATAACCCAGAGGCTCCCTTCGCTCTGGAATAGAATTCCAGTTCATGTGAGGCAGAGCACCTCATTGAATCTCTTCAAGAAGAATCTCGATAAGTGGATGGGAGATTGTAGGTTTGTCCCAGGGATTACTCCCGTGTCACTATTAGACAGAGGCACAGTAAACTAAACCTTAAAAAGGGCACAGTATACTCAAATCAAGGGGTGGCGTAAGCCATACAGAATCGGGCTAGGCTTATAATTGCCCCAGGGCAGATAGCCTAGTATGAACCTATGAACCTATGAACCTATGAAATCCATGCAGAAGTAGCATGTGCAGACAAACCCTGTTAAACTAGCAGTATTTCAAACATATAACAGCAATACTCACATTCTGCTCCTAAGTCTTGAACCTTCATCATTTAGTTGGCTTGTTTCTACAAGTCTTGTTGTAAGAGGTAGTAGCTCACACAACTCCAGGATGTCTTCCTCACAAGTAAGGGAAAGGGCCAATACCCACATGGAGTACTCATTTATAGGAGTGTGTTGCCATGACATTGGCTATTGGAAGAACTACACAGCTGCTCTGCATGCAATTAGCAAGTGGGGAACCCCAGTAGGTGCACAGGCCATCACCTGGTCATGAGCATCACTTACAAAAGCCATGCTGCCACCTATTCATACCAACTCTATTCCTGTACTGCACAGGGAGAGAGAGAGAGAGAGAGAGAGACAGAAAACAAATGAGACATAAAGTGGAAGAGAGAAGAAAGAAAAAGGTAAGTGGAACATATAAGCAAGCAATTGAATGTAGTACTTGGTCTGTAATAATGGGAAATATGCTACCAAACAACAAAAAACTGCTAAATAATCCAAAAAACGGCAGTCTGGAAGTCCGTGAACACAATTTGTTAAATCAAATACTCTTAAGAGCTTTTTGTACGTACTATGTACGAACTTCTTCGGAGAATCCATTAATGCAGAACACACCCTTAATATAGGTTTTACAAGTCAGCTGATGTTAAGCTGATTAATGCATTTAAAAGAAAAGGCAGTTAGGTTTTAATCATGCTTATATTAAAGGCAAAATTAATATTATTATTACTTGGAACATTAAATGAATATCCAAATACATTAAAAGTTTTTTTAAAAGTAGAAACAATGAAACATTAATACCAAAAACCAAAGCATATTAATGTATTAATATATTCAAACCCGAATAGCCAACCCTAACAAACATTCATTTTAGATATAACATTCAAAATATCTTACTTGTATTATAATAATAAAATAAAGTACTACTCTCCCTAAAACCAAACTTCATTCAATTACATTTCATATACTATCCCTATATGCCAAAAATATCATATTTCATTAAGATAATAACATTCCTTATAAAACCATATTAAATATAAAAATAATGATATTATTAATTTGTTATTAATTCCCTTCTTACATTCTACCCTATCAAATTAAATGAATATAACAATATTTCAATAAATAATTATTGAATACAGTATAAACTTTACTATAAAAATAGTTAGTATTATCTGGTTAGACTACGTAATTTTAAAATAGGCATAATAGAACAAACGTCATTCAAACCAGGGAAACAATAAGAAAACAATCTGATTTGCCATATCAATTCCAAATGTTCAAGTTGCAGTTCAATAGGACCACCTCTAATGTTTGGTACCAATTGATCTAAAACCCAAAACTTAAAATTATGTCCAGGAAATTCTGTAATATGTCTAGCAAGAGCATTATCAAGGGAGCCTTTTTTAATATTGTAACCATGCTCGTATATTCTGTCTCTAAGCCTTCGGATGGTTTTGCCCACATAAAAACAAGGGCATAACTGGCATTTAGCCACATATACAACCATCTTAGAATTACAATTGTTCTTAGATTTGCTTTTTAGGACAAACTCATTTATTTTAACAGTATTCCCTACAATGATAAACTTACAGTAAGAACAGTTGCCGCAATCCGACATTTTCTTTTGACTTATAGTCAAATTGGATTTGTTGTTAATACCATCTAAAAGTTGTTTAAAGTTCAGATCATGCCTCACTGTAATTTTTGGTTTAGCACCCAACTTAGATATTAAATCTTTATTTTCCTTCAAGATGTTCCAGTTTTTGTAAAAAACATTTTTTAATAAAGAAAAATCAGAACAATAAGTAAGAGTCAGACTATATTCAAAAGGTAACTTGACATTTTCCTCATTTATAATAGATGAATTCCCTAGGTTGGGGCTAATCAAAGGGGATATACTAGATGCCACTCTCAACAATATTGGTTTATAAAACCCATTATTTCTTTTGATTATAACCTCATCCAGAATGTTATCTAGAAAATTACTTGGGTAAGCTCTATTCAAGAGCATATCCTTTATATTCTTACATTCATCTAAAAAATCATCAGTGTTACTAATCATTCTTGCTGCTCTAACAGGCATTGTCCAGATGTGATGCTCTGAGAGGTTGTGAGGTGGGATCTCAGCTCAGGAGCCTGACTCACCCTGGGAAAGGACAGCTCATATATGACAAACACAGGGGTGTCTGTCAAACAGTTGTGACTGTGCCACTGCTAGGCCAGTTAATGGTATGTTTTCCATATCCATGTTACCCGTGATCATGAGTATGACACATTTGCATTGTAAAGCTAAGACACCTATAGAAGACATGTGCATGGTAAAGTACTGTTGCAGACATGTGCGTTGAACTGCATGTGATATATTGAATTAATAACATTCAACTGTACAGTGTTCTGCTGGACAATAAGCACATTTGTGACTATCTGTAGTCACATACACATATACCTGTGTTATGTCAGCCAAACCATTGGCAGGCCTGTGAGCAATGAAATTGTAACATAATAGCCTACGTATGACTGTTGGACATCTTCCAGGTTATCACAGTGATGTCAAACCCTACTGTGCAATCAACGTACTAATGTGTGGTGCAGCTATATTAATACAGTATCAATACTGATGTCCCCTTGATACCCATTTATGTGTGCCATTGTCCAGATGTACTGCTGTAACAGGTTGAGAAGTATGATTGATCAGCAAGATTGTAACTACAGTGTGCCATACTAACACACAACAGAAAGTTATACCAGGTATCCCCTGAGCACATGCATGTATGCTTATGTTCAGCTGGAAGGCACAAAACTACATCACATGGGTTTCAAGCATTCAGGTACATAGGCTGTGCATGTTGCACATGTGTGTAATATCAGTGTCAGTGCATACAACAGACAGAAATGTGTATAGCTACTGGTTGTTGCAGTGCCCCGACACTGATATGGGTACTAGAGTAGGCATGATATTCAGCTATTAATCAGAGAATTGTCCACCTGTGTTATGACCCTCTGTCCATGCCTACCACTGCCAGCTATATCCACACCTATGTACAGTGGATATCACAAGTGTACACACCCCTGTTAGACTGCCAGGTATGTGTGCTGTATGACAATCAGACCGCAGAAGATTATTTCATAGTGTTTCTCATCTTTATAAAACCCCTAACCTGTACAATTCCATTCAAATACAATTAAAGGTGTTTCTAGGAAGGTGACCAACTATTGTCAAGTGAAGATGTGCCATGATGTTAAAGTCCAGACCAAGATGGATGAATGCTGTAACCACCTCAAGAGTTGCATAAACAATATATCAGTTTAAGGGTGTGCACACTCATTCATCTGACTTATTGTACTGGGCATTATTTGCATATGTTTTCACAGACCTGATTGTTATGTTTTCAATTGAATTCTACAGGCTATAGGTCACATTACAGGTGGGAATTGTTATGACATGAGTTATTGTTGTGTCATGTTCCAATTGCACAAATACCAGGCAGTGTATCAGGGGTGTGTACCCTTTATATTCACTGTAGCTATATGGACACAGCAGTACCTGATCTGTATATCCAGCCTCCACCAAGGTACAGTAATCCTCTTTGGTGGACAGCAGCAATACACAAACCACATAATAGGTTGCTACATTGGCTGTACAGAGACACATAGGTGCAGGCAAAAACTTTGAAGCAAGTCCACCTATATCTGAACAAGCATGTAAGTTCACAGGTGACTTCCTGTAAGGCTGACTATGACTATAAATCGGACATATCCACACCACCAAGGACAGTTGCAACCATGTCTCCACATATGTTGTAAGTCTCAGATGAAACAACACAATTCACCCTGTACTGGGGGGTAAAAACACCTCATACACAGATGCCGTGGGTATAGGCAACCTGCATCATACAGGTTGGGTGGGAACATCACCACCCTCTCCACCCCAGTTGTACAGAGAGATATGCACATCACCCACACTCCTCCACTCATCAATGGTGAGCATGTACATATTGCCTACTGATGGCAACAACAGCATATCTCCATGGGGCATAATAACATCAGTGTCTGCCTCCTACATGAACTCTGGCATGTGCTCAGAGCTCCATCACACACCACAGTCAAATACAGACCTGCCACCATCCACACACCATCCACATGGAAGATGCCCACTGTCAACCCTCTACATTGAAATGAATGGAGGATAGAGGATTATGCAATCAAGTGTCCAACATTGGGGGGAATAAGATAGCTCAGGGACAGGTGTGTAATGTAAGTGGCTATAGCGATGATAGCTTGGAGGGTTTCGGTGTAGTCTGGATTATTTTCAATTAATATCCACTGCTGATGTGTATTTTGACAACCGTATGAGGTCCTGTGACCTTTTTCCTGTTTATGTCTTCCAGGTAACCTGCGGAGTGCTCGCCTACCAGCATTCTCTGTTGGGGAAATAGACATCATCACCCAATATTTGATTGGACATTATGCTCTGTCATTTGGACGGAGAGCAGAAGATGTGCACGAGAGGACTGCCCTGTGGAACAGTGTGGTCTAAATGGTAAATGATGTCAGCCTGCACACTAGAACTTATCAGCATGTGCAGCATCGGCCACCAACCTCAAATACCATGCCTGTCAATGGGCTGTTGCTGTAGCGAGGGACCGGCTAGCCACAGGTGGGGGCCCATCCATCCGGTCCCCACTGACACCCAACGAGGTGCTCCTCACCACACTTAGGACACACGCCAAACACACAAGCCATGATGCTGAGAGAAGCATTGTGGAGATGGGTTGCACACACACACTGGATATGCAGAGTACAGGTAAGGGCCCGGTGGGGATTAGTACACTAATGTATCAGACATACATGTATCTGTATTGTATCTACATGCATGTTTCAGGCCCAATTGTAGTTGAGGATGGAGTTTTATAATGCATAGAGGTGCACTTCTATGGTGAGGACAAGACATTGTGTATTATTGTGGTTAGTACTGTAGATGTGCAGACATGCTGCATCCATCCTTTACCAAGGCCACATGTGCATCTGCTGAAGATAACTCCCTCTCACAACTACCTAGGACCCCCTGGTCTGGATATGGGACGGCAGCCTGAAGCTGGTGAGTATGCCATTGTTCTGTTGTTGCCTGGCAATACCCCAGGCATGTGAAGCATATACAATTTACCATGCACACAACCATCAGTAATAGCTATATCGCTTTATGTAATAGCTATATTGCTTGTTGTGCATGTTCACTTGTGCTGGAGATAACTGTATTGCATCACAGTGGTCATCACTGGGGCCTATCTGACATGAATTCAACATTCCTGTAGCATACCTCACAACTTGTCAGTGCCAAGATGCCGGGACAGAGGCCAGCAAATTGTGCTGGACAAATGGCCTAAGGTAGGGTCATGTGTGACACATTACTGGCATACAGTGGATATAAATTGTGTACACACCCCTCTTAAGATGTAAGGTGTTCCTGTTACATACTAACTAGGACCACAATATGACAGTCCACATCTCTTTCAGCCTTTATTGTGACCCATAACAGGTACAGTTCGCTTGTAAAACCAATCACCTGGACTCATGTATTGCACCTACAAGGCTGGCCACCTGTGGGAGCGGCAGACATCCTATCAGCATAATGTTTCAGTCAGGTATAATACCTCATGCTGCCATGTGTGTCAGTACACTCACTGTGGCCTATCCGGCTATAATATCACATACATGGGCATTGCTAAGGCACACAGACCACTTCTGACTATGTATAGGTTTCAAACATATGGATATTCCAGACACATCTGTACAGAGGACTGTACAATGGTTTAACCTGCTGCATGTGAGGCAGATGCTACCACACTATATAAATTAATGGTGGCAGGAGGTAGTCACCAGCTGTGTATGGTATACACATCAAAATGGTATAAGCCACACAAGATATGATCCTCACACACACACACACAAACAGTTGCCAGCATTAGGATTAGAACACCTGCCTATCTAGGTATTCCTAACATAGTTCTACACAGTTATAAGACATGCCACAGAGCTTATACTTTTCCAACTCTTCCAAAGGTACTTCTAAGGTGGATGACATCAACAGGTCTACTAAACTAGAGTGAAGGGAAGTGTAAAGGGTAGTACACAGGTCAAAAATGGCATGAGGCAGACAGTACATGATTCACACACACATACACACACTTGCCAGTATTGGGATTAGAACTCCTGCCTATCTAGGTATTCCTACTATAGTGCTATGCAGTTATGAGATGCGCCACAGAACGTATACATTTCCAACTCTTCCAAAGGTGCTTCTAAGGTGGATGACATCAGCAGGTCTACTAAATTGGAGTGAAGGGAAGTGTAAAGGGTAATACACAGGTCAAAAATGGTATGAGACAGACAGTATATGATTCACGCACACATACATATACACACACTTGCCAGTATTGGGATTAGAACTCCTGCCTATCTAAGTATGTCTACTATAGTGTTATGCAGTTACTGCATGAGCTACAGAGCTTACTGAACTTTCACATGGCCAAAGCTGCTGATAACTGTACAGCTGTGATAACGTATTACAGGTGGCAAGCAGTCTGCCTTCTGTTCCACCCTTAGATCATGCTAGTTCTTTCTGTCTTGCACTTCAACAAACATGATGGCTTGGCACTTCATCAGGTTATTGTATCAAGAAGTGTGACACACCTGTGGGCCATCAGCAGTACTCGTTCATCACAGATGTTGCCCCAGTACTTACTAGTTATTGAAGAAAAACATTTGAGCCCAAACAGGCTGTCACGAATATTTATTGCTAAAAACATAAAATTATTGTAAAACTGAGATAACCCTTCATCAGAAAATATAACTCATAAAAAGCAACTTTTATATTTACATTTAAAATCAATCACCCAATCATTTCACTGCTCTTCTCCTTCTTATGGCTGGTTTTAAAGGTATACATGTGTTCAATCCTGGTGGATGGTCTGCTGCTAGTTCTGTTATCCAATGCAGCTCTTTATATTCTGTAAAGTTCACTATATCACCCCCTCTTTTATTTATGTGGGTAACCTGTATAACCACATGCTCTGGATTTTTGGAAATATGTAAATATAGAGCATTACTTTCATCCTTCTGCCTTATACTAGACATGTGATGAAGTATCCTGGTTTTTAATTTACAGTTGTTTTTTCCCCACATAGAAACTGGGGCAGGATTGACACACCACTAAATACACTACATTTTCTGTGTGGCAGTCAGGATACAACTTAAAAACATATTCCCTCTTAGTTATGAGATATACAAAACAATTCTTATTGTTAACCATTGAACATACATTACAGTGCCTGCCTAGAAGAAAAACCCAGATTTGGTTTCAGACATAACAGCAATCTGAAAGATTTGCTGTGAAGGAACCCTGTATGAAAATCAAAAAAGGGTTAGTCACAGATAAACCAGGTACTTTTCCTTGCAGACACTGTAAGGTATGTCCAATGATTAACAATAAGAATTTTGTACATCCCGTAACTAAGAGGGAATATGTTTTTAAGTTGTAACCTGCCTGCCACAAAGAAAATGAAGTGTATTTAACAGTGTGTCAATCCTGCCTCAGTTTCGATGTGGGAACAAACAACTGTAAATTAAAAACCAGGATACTTCATTACATCTAATATAAGACAGAAGGACGACCATAATGCTTTATATTTACACATTTCCAAAAATCCAGAGCATGTTTTTAATTTTATGGTTATACAGGTTAACCACATAAATAAAAGAGGGGGTGATATAGTGAATTTTATAGAATATAAAGAGCTGCATTGGATAATAGAATTAGCAGCAAACCATCCACCAGGATTGAACACTTGTATACCTTTGAAACCAGCCCTAAGGAGGAGAAGGGCAGTGAAATGATTGGTTGACTGATTTTAAATGTGAATATAAAAGTGGCTTTTTAT
The DNA here is from genome assembly GCF_019279795.1 of Protopterus annectens. Classification (NCBI taxonomy): domain Eukaryota; kingdom Metazoa; phylum Chordata; order Ceratodontiformes; family Protopteridae; genus Protopterus; species Protopterus annectens. The sequence goes on from NC_056747.1 coordinate 1,302,919,427, forward strand.
GAGTTGTTATATTGTCTGATAAAGGGTTATCCCGAAAGTGCTCACAGTTTTACAATAATTTTATGTTTTTAGCAATAAAAGTTCGTGACAGCCTGTTTGGACTCAACTGTTTTTCTTCAGTTACATTGGTTTATTGGCAAGTGGAGTCCTCAAGGAGAGGAAGAAAGTTTTTTATCTACTTACTAGTTATGTCCACCCCTCCTGGCATGTTTGAAGGGTGGTTATCTGTACTTTCACCCATTAACCTAGTGGCTTGTCCATTCTGGGGCACTGTTGCAAATGCCCCATGTAAACAGACAACCCTCCTCTCTAAATTCCAAACACTCAGACTTGTGAGGGTTATCCATATATCACCCAATCAGGACATATGCACTCTCTAGCAAAGACTGGACTAGTAGGTCAAGAGGATAAGATCAACGCCTGCACCACACCATGTGGAACATGTAGCTCACCATGACACCCACTTTGACAGCCATGACATACAGTGAAAAGCCACACACCCACCTTCCCAGAGGCACTCAGTGGACATCTACCCAAACAGAACAGACCAGCAAGGCAGACACCCACTCAGACACTGTGACATGGCATATGCCAAGGGACACATATTTATCCTACACAGTGTGCTCCCAACCTAAGCTCCTAAGGCTAACCACCTTGCACAATACAGTGATCATGGGTAACTCAATACTGAGGCACACACATCCCACTCATTAAGTTGAATATGGAGCAGGTAACAGCCAAACATCTATCACATGCCAGCATCTAACATATGACACAGCCAGTCATGTCACTCCACAACTACGAGTATCACTTCATATCCATGTGGGTGTGAATGACTTGGGACACATCTCCCTGGACTACATGACACAAGACATGGTTGAACTCTCTGATTATGTGGTGCAAGCAGGTGTGACAGTAGCCCTGGGCAGTGTACTGCTGTCACCCAGAATGATTCTGTGGTACTATCAACAGATGATTGACTGCAACATTGGCTTACATGTTATGTGTCATTCTCAGGGGATCCAGAACCTCTCTGCTTGGGATGACATGATTGACAGAACCCAATGACTTGCCATGGATATCCTACATCTGTCACTGCTGGGTTGCCAGGTACTGGTTAATTGTCTTGCCACCCCTATGGTGCCTTATTAGGCAGTGTTCCTAATATTATTACCACCATAACAGCTGCACATGTATGCAATCTGAGGGTCATGCTGATCAACAGTGGACATCTAACTGTCAGAATGCTGTCACTCATAGCAGTCATTAGAGTGGAGGACACATGTCTGCTGTAATGGAGAGGTGGTTCACAGCAGCAGACAGCAGACCTGCACTATGAGGCTATGATGCATACCACAGCTGTCAGCCCCCAAACATGGACAACACCACACCTCCACAGGTGTTGTTGTCTCCATATTCATTATGGATAGGAACACATCCAGACTAGTATCCGATCATAATGCATTGGAAATACTTCTGGTACAACTGCCTTGGGGCAATAGTGAAATTCAGACCATAGCCTGCTATGGTTCCACATCTATGTCCCTAGATTGTCAGTGCACATTCCTCAACACCCTGCCATCTATGATGTCCAACGTAACACTGACATAGTATGAATCTTCAACTACCTCTCCATCACCTGGGGAATGTAACCAAGCACCAGTACAGTGGCCCAACACTTCTGGGATTCATCATTTCCATTGCCTTAGACCAGCTCATACTGACCCCTGGTAGAGGATACAACAACCTTGACCTGTGTTGACCACTTAAATATGTGACTGTTGCTCATCCACAGATGTCAATCCCTGCATGGTGAGATTCACACAGGCTGTAATCAACATGGAACTCAACATGTCAGCCACACCCTCACAAAGATAACCACCTGGCAAAACCTCTCTAAAGGTGACTTTGCAATCATGAGAACAGGGGTCGATGTCTTCACTGCACCCATGGCAATGGGAAGTAGCTGCATGACTGTGGAATCACAGCCAACAGAACCCAGACACTGTCCTCCAAACACTGAGAGACAATGTGATGGTCCCCTGCTATTACTAAAGTGTACATCAGAAGGAGGACACTGTTGCAGGGAAAGGTGGTGTCCTATGCCTGTTGAACTCCCTTATTAGCCTCAAGCACAACTTTGCATCCCTCATGGAATCCCCGACAGGCATCTATGGCAGCAAAGATGCAACAGACACTGACAACATTCACAACAGCCTTTGATAGTTACATCAACAACCTCCACAGCATTAAACACAAGCGCTGCGAGTTACTGCACAAAGCTACTACCTATCCTGAGACAACAGATATTGGCCACAGTCTTGGCAACACATTCAGTGCCACCTTTACCCCTCTATCACCCACAAGTGAAGTGGTAAGTGACTGTGTTCTTACATGCTGTATCCCATTTCCATTCTAGGCGTCTGTGTGTCACCAGGATGTGGCACTTCAGCAAGGCCACAGGGTATGGCAGTGTGGTAACATATCCATCATGTTATAGGCAGGGTACAGTATGTGCACGGAAATCCCAGGTCTGTAACACAGTGATTGCATATGCCTCACAGATTATAGGGCTGAGGGTTGTACATAGGTATATGATGATTTACAATATCTGTTGTAGAATGGAGAATGGTACGTGTTCTGTTTTGGACACACCTCCGATTGCTAATAACCACAGCCACAAGGGATATTCATCAACCAAACACACTGGGATTACTATTCACACACACACACACACACACACACACACACACACACACACACACACACACACACACACACATATATTTGCCAGTACTGACATCTGTAGGTTCATTGCTTCATAGGTGTGCAGTAGGTGAATGGGTCTGAAGGCTCTACAAGGCTAGCCCAAAGGAATACCCTGGCAGCAAGCCACATGACAATAGTCCCCAGTGTGGCTCAGGAGTATAGTCAATGGAGTGGTCCCCAGGGGTGGGTATTGTATTCCCCATCCACTCATCCAGATTTCTATTGTGGGTGGCCAGTGATGTGCACAACTTCCCATGTATGTGATGTATATTCCATAACATAGACAGTGCATGGGTTGTGCACGTCCCACATGCATGTTCTTTGACATGTGGCAGTGTACTAGAGGTCTCTGGGGCATTTTGCGTGGACAGATTGTTATCTTCTGATGTAGCATTCTTGACCTCATTTGATGAGACCTGGCTATGTAACTGAGGTTGTCATTGCACCTACATTGACAGTATGATACGGTATTCAGTGGAGTTAGTGGCATCTGTCCATACAGGGCATGTGTATAAGGCATGGTATTCCCTTTGTGGAGTACATTTGCAAAATCTACAGTTGTTGCAGGTGTCCAGTGGGGAACATGGCAAAAGGGCCCCTTTACACATTGATTGGGATACTGAGGGGATGGAACAGGGTGCAATGTCCTTTAATTTGGGTTCATAGGTAGGTACAAGGCCACTGGAGATGCACAAGCCAGTGCATTTCTTTGTGCCAATCCCAAGCCTGGATAAATGGGGAGGGTTGTTTCAGGAAGGGCATCCGGCATAAAATTTTGCCAAATCATACATGCAGACAAAAGTACACATATACATACTGGATCGGTTGAGGCCCGGGTTAACAACGACTGCCACCAGTACTGTTGGCCAACAGGGTGCTGGCAGAAATTGGGCTACTGTTGGCCGAAGGAGGAGAAGAAGCAAAAGGCATGGCCGAAGGCAGGTAAAGGCTAGGACTGTGATAGTGAGGGTTGGAACTTTGAATGTTGGCAGTATGACTGGTATAGGGAGAGAGCTAGCTGATATGATGGACTGAAGGAAGGTTGATATATTGTGTGTGCAAGAGACCAGATGGAAGGGGAACAAGGCTAGGTGTATCGGAGGTGGGTTTAAATTGTTTTATCATGGTGTGGATGGGAGGAGAAATGGCATAGGCATTATCCTGAAGGAACAGTATGCTACAAATGTTTTGAAGGTGAAAAGAGTGTTGGATAGAGTGATGTTTATGATGCTGGAAATTGATGGTGTAATGATGAATGTTGTTAGTGTATATGCTCCACAAGTTGGGTGGGCGATAGATGAGAAAGAAAAGTTTTGGTGGGAGTTGGATGAAGTTGTGATGACTGTACCCAAGGGTGAGAGACTGGTGATTGGAACAGATTTGAATGGGCATGTTGGTGAAGGGAACAGAGGGGATGAGGAAGTGATGGGTAGGTATGGTGTTAAGCAAAGGAATGCAGAAGGTCAGATGGTAGTGGATTTCGCGAAAAGGATGGACATGGCTGTGATGAATACGTATTTTAACAAGAGGGAGGAGTATAGGGTGACATACAAAAGTGAAGGAAGATGCACACAGGTGGATTATATCTTATGTAGAATGGACAGTCTGAAGGAGATTGTAGACTGTAAAGTGGTGGCAGGGGAAAGTATAGTTAGGCAGCATAGGATGGTGGTTTGTAGGATGACATTGGTGATCAAGAAGAGGATGAGTGTGAGGGCAGCACCAAGGATCAAATGATGGAAATTGAAAAATGGTAATTGTGAGGTGATACTCAGGGAAGAGTTAAGACAGGCTCTGGGTGGCAGTGAGGAGTTACCGAATAGCTGGGTAACTACAGCAGAGCTAATAAGAGAGACGGCTAGAAAGGTGCTTGGTGTGACATCTGGAAAGAGGAAGGAGGACAAGGAGACCTGGTGGTGGAATGAAGACGTACAGGAGAGTATAGAGAGAAAGAGGATGGCGAAGAAGAAGTGGGATTGTCAGAGATGAAGAAAGTAGACAAGAGTATAAGGAGATGAGGTGCATGGCAAATAGAGAGGTGACGAAGGCTAAGGATAAGGCATATGAAGAGTTGTATGAAACGTTGGACACTAAGGAGGGAGAAAAGGACCTGTACCGATTGGCTAGACAGAGGGACAGAGCTGGGAAAGATGTGCAGCAGGTAAAAGTGATAAAGGATAACGAGGGAAACATACTCACAAGCGAGGAGAGTGTGTTGAGCAGATGGAAAGAGTACTTTGAGGGGCTGATGAATGAGGAGAATGAGAGGGAGAGAAGGTTGGATGATGTGTGGATAGTGAATCATGAAGTGCAGTGGGTTAGCAAGGAGGAAGTAAGGATAGCTATGAAGAGGATGAAAAATGGAAAGGCTGTTGGTCCAGATGACATACCTGTGGAAGCATGGAGGTGTTTAGGTGAAATGGCAGTGGAGTTTTTAACTAGATTGTTTAATGAAATCTTGGAAAGTGAGAGGATGCCTGAGGAATGGAGAAAAAGTGTTTTGGTACTGACTTTTAAGAATAAGGGTGATGTGCAGAGCTGTAGTAACTACAGAGAGATTAAATTGATCAGTCACAGCATTAAGTTATGGGAAAGAGTAGTGGAAGCTAGGTTAAGAAGGGAGGTGATGATTAATGATCAGCAGTATGGTTTCATGCCAGGAAAGAGCACTACAGATGCATGTTTGCTTTGAGAGTGTTGATGGGGAAGTACACAGAATGTCAGAAGGAGTTGCATTGTGTCTTTGTGGATTTAGAGAAAGCATATGACAGGGTGCCTAGAGAAGAGTTGTGGTATTGTATGAGGAAGTCGGGAGTGTCAGAGAAGTATGTAAGAGTGGTACAGGATATGTACGAGGGTTGTGTGAAAGTGGTGAGGTCTGAGGTGGGAGTGATGGATGAGTTTAAGGTGGAGGTGGGATTACATCAAGGTTCAGCTCTGAGCCCTTTCTTATTTGTAATGGTGATGGACAGGTTGACAGACGAGATCAGACAGGAGTCCCTGTGGACTATGATGTTTGCAGATGACATTGTGATCTGTAGTGAGAGTAGGGAACAGGTGGAGGAGACCCTGGAGAGATGGAGATATGCTCTAGAAAGAAGAAGAATGAAGGTCAGCAAGACTAAGACAGAATATATGTGTGTGAATGAGAGGGAGGATAGAGGAATGATGAGGATGCAGGGAGTAGAGGTGGCAAAGGTGGGCGAGTTTAAGTACTTGGAATCAATAGTTCAGAGTAATGGTGAGTGTGCAAGAGAGGTGAAGAAGAGAGTACATGCAGGATGGCGTGGGTGGAGAAGAGTGTCAGGAGTGATTTGTGACAGACGAGTACCAGTAAGAGTGAATGGGGATGTCTACAAGAGGGTAGTGAGACCAGCTATGTTATATGGGTTGGAGACAGTGGCACTGACAAAAAGGCAGGAGTCAGAGCTTGATGTGGCTGAGTTGAAGATGTTAAGATTTGCACTGGGTGTGATGAGGATGGACAGGATTAGGAATAAGTATATTAGAGGGTCAGCCCAGGTTGGAAGGTTTGGAGACAAAGCCAGAGAGGCAAGATTACATTGGTTTGGACATGTGCTGAGGAGGAATGCAGAGTACACTGGGAAAAAAATACTAAGGATGAAGCTGCCAGGTAACAGGAAAAGAGGAAGGCCTAAGATAAGGTTTATGGATGTGGTGAGAGAGGACATGCAGGTAGTTCATGTGACAGAGCAAGATGCAGAGGACAGGAAGAAATGGAAACAGTTGATCTGCTGTGGCGACCCCTGACGGGGGCAGCCGAAAGAAGAAGAAGGTAGGTACCAGGCTATCTGCCCAAAGGCATTTATAAGCCTAGCCAGAATGTATTGGCTTTCGCTGCCCCCTTAGATTAGTTCCCTGTGCCTCTGTCCAGCAGAGCCATTGAAGTGATCTCTGGGATAAACTTTCTGTTTCCCATACACTCGTCTAGGTTCATAGGTAGATACTAGGCTGGATAACACACAGTCAGGAGATGTAACACATCATAGTACTTTCTGATGTCAGTATCACTGTTGTGGTTAACAGGCATGTAGTCCACTGCAATCACACCATGGGTACTATCTGTGAGGCAGTATTCAGGGGAACTACCAATATAGTGGTTGTTGCCTAGCCAAGTGTGTTTGTGCATGATACGTAGGAGGAGAGTGGTCTCTGATTATTAGGAGGGTTGCCTATATTGTTCACTAATCCATATTGTCACATAGTCATTGCACATGGCACTAAACATTTAGGGCTGTGGATTATCTACACCAACCTCTATGGTGTTTGACAACTGTTGGCCTTGTAATGTGGACATTGTGACATATAATAGGTCCTCAACATAATAATTTAGCAAAACCCACCCCCCAATGGATCCTGTTATTACACAAGCACACCGATTCCCACACAGGATACTGATGACAGACACACACACACACACACTTGCCAGTACTGAGTTTCAGACCCCTACCTAGCTATGTACTGCTACTACAGTGTAATGCATTTATCGCACATGGCACGGAGCTTATAGGATGAATGTTGTCCCAAGGTACTTCTAAGGTGAGGAACATCACCAGCCCTTGTAAATACTGGCATTGGGTGATATTGTGGGTGAGAGATTCCACAAAATATTTTACCCTACATGCACATTTATATTTGCCAGGGGTGGGGTTCAAACCTCTACCTAACTATCTTTTCAGACTATTAAGTTACGCATTTACCACATGCACCACTGACCTTATATGGTTTAGGGTTGCCAACAGGTACTTCTAAGGTGGATGATATCTGCAGGACTGCAAAAGTCAGGCACTGAGATGTGTACTGGGTGTAAATGGGGCCAAAATCTTTGAGGTATGTACATATAATGTAGACATATGTACACACACAAACACTCACCAGGAATGGGATTCAACCCCATTTCTATGTAGCGATTACTACTACATTGCTCCGCATAGAGCTTATATTTTATCAAGCTGTGCAAAGGTATCTTTCAAGGTGAGTGACATCAGCAGCAGTGCTAAAGGAGAAGTAAGGGGAGTGTTGTAAGTGTGAATGACCACAAAATCAGGTCTCTACAAGGATACACACAGACTCTCACACAAACACTCACATTGTTGCCAAGGTCAGGATTGGAACTCCTACCGAACTAGTTTGCTACGCTATAGTATTACACAGTTATCACAAGCACCACAGAGCATATATGTTGGAGAGCTGTCCAAAGGTATCTTTGAAAGTGAGTGACATCAGCAGCAGTGCTGAAGGAAGAGTAAGGGGGGTTTAGTGAGTGTAAATGGCCTCAACAACATCCATCTAGAAACACACACGCACTCACACACAACTTTACATTTGACAGGACTGAGATTATGACTGGTACACAGATACCTATTTGTACTGTAGTGTTACACAGTTATCGCAAGCACCACTGAGACTATAGGGCTGGGGGCTAACCAAAGGTATTTCTACAGTGAATGACATCAGCACATCATGTGATATACGCAAATGTGATGTGTAGTGGGTGGGACAGGCCTCATAATGGGAATCTCTCTGTCACTGTCTGTCTCTCTCTTCCCCACATCTCTGCGTGTGTATGTTTGACATATTATATTATGTTGGCCTTAGATATGTGTGAGTATTCCTATCCAATTTGTGTGTGTGAAGTATCATTGGTGTACAATTTGGTGTGTGTGTACACAGACAGCTGCGAATAACCGATATCTGTAGCCCATTGTGTTGTGAGACATGGGCTTAATTTCTCTAAGTGTAGGAACATGCCCAGTATGACCTTCTATCCATTCCGGGAGGGTTGGACTCCAGTTTAGGGTTTTGTGTGCTACAGCTACACCTAGCAAACTGTTTCTGCAGGATAGCTGTAGACAGGTTGCCAATATGGAGACACAATGGGTTTAACATACAGGAGATACTGTAACTATTGCTGTCGGTGCTGCTTGTGTGACATGTTTGGTTGTAGCATAGACTTTCTGACATATGTACTGTTTTACATTGTGATGTGTTATGTCATCAACTACTGGCAGTTATCATTCTTTGCTCACAGTTATTCACTGGGAATACAAGATGAATGAAGCTGAGACCAGTGTTCTGAGGCATATAGACTACACATTCTGGCACACACCTGCCATTTTGGAGGGGTAGCTACAGACAATAGACTGCTGGTTCTGTGTAAATGGTGCAGCACCTTGTTAGTATGCTGGCTGGGGTTCCCCTCCTTGTGCTTTTCTCAACTTCATGGAATGACCATATTCTGAGGGGGCCATACCTCTCAGCTGTACAGATACACCCAGGTTATCCAGAGGAAGGACTCATATATCTGGTCAGTTTACCTTCACATTGTAGTTTGCAAGCAGTTTTGTGGCTATTCATTCATGGGTTTGCGGTTGGGTGTAATATGGGTGGACACTAGAGTTTCAGACTTCATGCACTCCATGACATCCATGCTTCTACACACCCCCCCCCCGTTATTCTCTCCTCCACCTAACATTATGTAAGCAATATCTCAGAGGTATCCCTATAGTCGGGCCTTTATCACAGTAGTATTTATGGCCTGATCCACAGTCCTTGCAGTAGGACAGGGGGAGGCATGCTACTGGCATGTGTCAACATGGCCTTGCATTTGTTTTATGTTTTCTGTGTTAGGTTGTTAGTTGAGACCCCCTGATATTCCATACATTGGCACTATGGGTGAGGCATGGGCCTTTGTCAGATGGCTGTAGGCCATTTGAGAGTGCTGCAGGCTGTTACTGCATTTCTACAATGGGATTGTCAGGGGAGGAGCACAACTGCAGACTTTAACATTTGAAATTACTGTACTGGTATTTTGGTTACTCTGTTGGCTTCCATTTCATATTGTACTGTGACCTATCATGCAGACAGGAGGCATATCAGTAGAGTTCACATGTTAGATCTTAAAGGCATATATTTCAGTTTCAGATTTATTACCCTTCAGAACTATAATGCAACTGCCAGACCTGTTGTAGTATGTCTGTGTAGGTCTGGTGGGGGGCTGTTTACCATTACCATCATTTGGGGGCCTAAGCCTGGCCTTTCTTCATGGTCATCAGCACCTGTCCTGCTGGGTGAGGCTGGTGGCGGATATGTGACCCTCACTGACATCCATGTGTGTGACCTATTGACACCCACAGTTCTTTGGGCCATGACATGTACTGCAGTGGGGGTTGTCACCTTGTGTAGTGCTGCCTAGTATGTTGACACCAGTATTTGTTATGAATTTCCTGCTGTCCCATATAGCTGTCTGCTGCTATCCCATTCATCCACCCAATTCCCTTGCATGCTTGCATCGATATCATACATACAAGTATGAGATCATGCTACTTCATTCAGTAACTGATAGGAAGAGTGACTTACCTTGTTGATGGGCCAGTATTGAGGAGTGTGCTGGAGGGCTGACTATGTTGGATGCAAATAGTACACTCCCTATACATGGTAAAGCTCAGGTAGTGTCATGTTTGGCATCCCTTTTACTGTATGTGTGAGTCAGAGAGAGGTATCAGTCATTGGGTCCCTACAGTGTCAGTGTGTGTGCTATGCATTGCCTCTTTGCCAAGGCCTGGGCATACTGTGCATGCGTCCTTCTGCCTACAGGGTCAAGCTCAGGATGTTTCTCCTCCGAGTCCCTCTGTGCCTGTGCTGGCCTTGGCAATGGTGGGGGGCTGTGTGGCCCTACCCCATGCTGTTCCTGCTGCAGCTGTTTCTGCAGGATCATATTGTGTAGCATGGCACATACTATGAACATTTGTGTACATGTAGCTGGAGAGTACTGCAAGGCTCCACCAGATATGTCAAGGCAGTGGAACCGTGACTTGAGCATCCCAAACACATGCTCTACAATAATCCTGGTTTGTGTGTGTGCCTCATTATGGTGTTCTTATTCAGGTTTGTGTGCATTTCTGATGGGTGTCATCAGCCATGGCTCTAGTGCATACCCAGCATCCCCCACTTGATACAGAATTATTTCATTAACATCATTATTATTATGACTTTCAGTATTACTACTACTATTGTTATTAACATTATTACTATCTTTTTTAAAGTAAATACTATAAAACATCAAGGTACCAAAAATTGCTTATTGTAAGATTAGTAGGTGTTGTGTTTAATCAATTAATCTAATTAATCAATTAAGCAAGCTATAAAATGTCACTTCTGAGACCTTACATTTGTACTCTGAAGAAACCCAGATTCATTGTGGGTGAAAGCGCTAAGTACATAGTATGCATTGACAAAGTGTTTTGATTTTTGTTTTTATCAAGTGTGAGCAATAAACGTTACTGGATTAACCAGGAAACCGCTTGTTGGTTTTACCAGATACCTTGGTATCCAGTGGGATGAGTACTCCTCTATTAGTTCTGTATGTAAGGCATGGTTGTCACAGCTCAAAGATTTGCTGTAGAATGTCCCTGTCCACCCTATAGCGCTCTACTATCTCCAGCTCATGTAGGCCCTGGTAGGTTACCCTGGGTCTGTGCACACTTCTCCTCTTCCTCCTCACTGTGGGTCGGTTGTCAGCATTCTCCTCCTCTCCACCCTTAGTCTCTAGCACATATTGATGGAGTAAAGCAGCAGCAGCCGCTAACATTTTTAGTTAGTTTTGCCAGTTAAAAATCCCCCATCCGTGTACACCGGTGGTGTAGAGTTTCTGGGAAAAACCAGTCTGTAGGGTGTTTGTATAGTCTATATTAGTGTGCTGGGCTGCTGCTGCATGTGTAATTGGCTGATTCTGATACAGTCCACCTGCGAGCAATGCTAGTTCTCCTTGATTGCCTTTCTACTGCTGTTTCCCCTTCCCAGCTCCTCTCCATTTAAGCCCCGAGGCATGCAGTGCATACCCAGTGCTCATATGTAAACAGTGCTGCCATTTCCTCTTTTATTTTATTTTATTTTTTTTTATATGCCGGTGCATGGCGCGCGCACCCATTTAGACTATATACACAGTGCTCAGGCACATCTGACACACCCCTTCCTAAGCTGTGCTTAGCTAAGGGCAGACACGGGCCACAGAGCTCCAATGAGCTTATAGCAAGCATGACATACCCCCTTATGAAGTCGTCCAGCTGTTAGACTTGCACTGTTGTATTGCTGTACCTACATGGTTAGGTACAAGCTAACACTTTGAAGAAATCTGTTATTCAGTATAACTCCCCTCATTTGCATACCCCAGTGTGTGGGTTGTTAGTTACTGTACGGACTCTTTCCCCTTGACAACCAGTGCTCCCTGGTATTGTTTACATTCTACATGCCATTGACTATAATGGCAAAATGCAGATTTAACTTACAATTGACTTTTCTCATTTTTTTTTTATTTTCGACACAGTCTTGTTTGTGCACCTCTGTCCTAAGCTTAAATGGCCGAAATCAGTCAAAAAAAACCCCACTTAATTAAAAAAAAAATAAACTGTTTTTAATTACAATGGCCTTATATCTGTCCATTGGCATGTGTAGTAAACATAGAACATGCTTTTACACGAGCTGTCATGCCTCCATTATGTCAGATGCAGAAATGTATTCCGTTACTAGCTGAATACATTTCAGCACTGACAGTGTTCTAGCACGGAGACCTGGCAGCTTGCTGTATCACAGAATCACCCATTTGCATATTTTTCACCAGCAAATGAGGTGATTTGCATATTTGCCGGTTTTCCATGCTAGAACAGTGTAGGGCCGCTAGTGCATGTGAAAACATCACTTTTCTGGATTGGTCAGTGGCCATTTTCCATGCAGGAGCTCTTACACTGTTCCTGCATGGAAAATCAGCCTTCGTGAATCTTGGGGACTATTTATTCAACAAATTATGAATAACCCAGCCAATTCACAATTTGACAAAAAATGTTCAGGAAAAAGGGGAAATTGTACTATATTTACATATGTTATATACTAATAGTAAAGCAAATACAAAATAACAGACAGATCTCAAGCACTATAATATCCTCCAGAGTGGGCGTTACAAGGAAATAACAGACCTTCAATGGGTAGGGAGTCCTTCTGCCCCCTGGCATCAGACATTACAGCATCCCTGGCTAGATGTTATTTCTCTGTAATGATTACCTTATCAGGCATTATCACTTGCTTAAAATACATTGCAAAACATATAATTATCATACATCATCTACCAAATGCAAAACTCAAACTTCAAAAAATACAGATGCCCATTTTATAAGTGTAGAAAGATACTTGGGGCAGTACATGGCATAGATAGTATTATATGCCCAGGGGTTCTAAGGAACTCGCTCTAGGGTTCATGCCTCCCAACATCTCTGAGCACTCAGCAATAGCTGTATAATGTACACTCCTCATGTTTTATTGCATATGTAAATATATATATATATAGATATATATATATATATATATATATAGATATAAATATGAACACACATGTATATGCATCATATATATATATATATATATATATATATATATGCACACACACACACACACACACACACACACACAACACACACACACACAAACATATATATTGTTAGCTAATGCTATCCATGTAAAGGGTAATATGCTGATGGCTGATAAAATAATATGCTTGGTTTTGCTTCGCTCCCCTACCCTATCCCCGATTCCCACCCAGTCACTCTTACTCTAATATTATACTTCCTACTTACACATTTCACTTGTGATTCTTATTTCAAAACCCTCCCCAAGTAACCTTATAACTTTCATGCATCCACTTCTGTTTCTTGTTTCCTCCTTTTTTATCTCTATTTAATTTTTAGCCCCATTCCCAGCTATCATTCTCCCTCCCATACTGCTTTGCACTGTACCCATTCATAATCACATCCCTTCCTAATAGTAGCTATCTCTTCCACATTGTATCTTTCTCTTCCATATAAACCCTACTTTCTGCTTATTATGAAAACATCATTATACTCGAGCCTTTAATACCCCTCTATTCCTTACATGCCAGAGAAGATACCAGGAAAACCTAACTCTCTTCTTTTGTAGAAAATACTTCTCCCTTTACCAATCCTCTTCCAATTTTCAGAATCCACCATCACTAAATCTCCTACTGCCCTGCAGCAACTTCTTTCCTTCTTTATTGCTACTTCCCCACGACCTGACATCTATAAAATACAGATTCTGGTATTTAATTATGTTACTCTTCAGCTTATCCTCTGTTCTCCTCCTACCGCGCCATCTGTCATCCTACCATGACTCAATAATATCTTGCAACATTTCTCCCACTCTGTCCCAACCATCTATATATACTTCCTCTATACACTCTCCACACATTGCACCAAACCTATTCAATATTGCCCCTCACCTTTATTCCAAATATAGACTGACTAAATGAATTTCAGTCAACTCAAAACAAAATTAAGTGCAAGATTCCTCTCCAAAAAACAAGTATGAATAATTCTCTAGTATACTAAAATCTTTCCAAGAGGAGATATGCAATCTAATCCTGGCCCCAGCAATCACAATGAACATAAAGATAATTCTCTCTCACATATTTCTGTAACCCAACAACAGCTGATCCCCAGCCCTGATGATCTCATTTTTGCTGCAATAAGTGTTAGAAGTATAAGAAATAAAGTTTCTGATCCACATGCCTGGATTACCCAGCATAAGCCTGATGGTCTCACTGTAACTGAAACCTGGCTTAAACCCAGCATAAATGACTCCAAAGTTATACCTCATGGCTATAATATAATCCGTAATGACCATAAAAAGAGGAAATGTGGTGGTATTACTTTAATATTTCCCAACACCTACCACATTTCCCCAAACAGCAAACCAACACCAAGATTCAGTTCAGCAGGGCTTCTCATTGCTTTCCTGAAAGTAAATTATAAACATGTTCGTAATTCTGTCCTTTAATCCCTCTTGGCAGTAATACAGCTATACTGGTACATATCCTACATTTGATATCCATAACATATCCACAAGAAAGAATATTACTAGGTGATGTGAATGTCAGTTGGATGGACATAAACTGTAACTCACCTACATCTTGCATGAACTTATATGGCTTCACACAACTGATTAATAGCCCCACACATTATAGCAAGACATCAAATTCTCAGACTGGATGCTAGTGTCAGACCCTAGCAACCACTCTAGCACAGGTGCATTGTCTGACTGTCTCATCACCCAATATGACCAGACATCTCACACATCCAGTTTAAACAGCATACTTATAAAACAACACATAACCTTTCCAAGTTTAACCCAGGAATGTTCATTACTGTACTATCATCTGTTAACTGGAACGTCTTAGAAATCCTTCCCTCAGACAATGCCGTAAATAAATGCAATGCAACTTTTCTAAATATCCTAAACAGCCTTGCACCTCCTAGAAGGAAGAGACTGAAAACAAATAATGCAGTTTGGCTTTCCAAAAAGAGTAGAATGCTAATGCAGGACAGAGAAAAAGCATTGAAAGAATGACAAAAATATAAAACACCTCAATATCTTAAACTTCAGAATGCTTTGTAATAGTACTACAAAGCAAATGAATGAAGACAAAAAGCTATATTATAATAACTTTCAGAAGAATACTAAACACAACCCTAAAATATTTTGGACATCCATTAAAGAAATCTTACATCCTGGCCAAAAATTCAACCCAAACTCCTCTCCAAATAACTTGCCACTTGAAACTGCAATACAGCTCAACTCTTATTTTATAGACAGTATCTCTAATCAAGGATTTCTCAACATCTAATCCCAACCCTGCCAAACAGCCACATATCACCACATCCATTTCTGCTTCAAATCTGTGCCCACATCCTGTATAAAACTACTATTCAACAAATTTAAGCCATGCTTTTCTTCAGCTGATGACCTTCCAAGTGAGTACCTATAAATAACAGCCAAAAGCACTGCCTATCCTGTTTCAGTCCTTACAAATAGGTCAATACAGGAGTCCCACATTCCCTCTGCCTGGAAAAAGTCCCACATTATCCCTCTGCACAAAGGAGGACATTCAACAGGCATTAATAACTTTAAACCTATAGAAATCTTATCTCACCTCACCAAAATACTTGAAAAATGTACTCAAAATCAATTGCTAGACTATGTCCTGCAAGAACACATATCCCCTACACAACATATGTAGACTAGCTACTGATTCTGCTGTGTTACTGCCTCTTAAATCGTTTTTCAGTTGTGCACTTGCCTTGCTTCATTTAAAAAGTTTTAAATTGCTAATTTTGTAGAGTTTTAATTGCATTTACTGTTTAGGACTACACACTCAAGTGTGTTAGCCTTCACACTCAAGTGTGT
Source organism: Protopterus annectens (assembly GCF_019279795.1). Classification (NCBI taxonomy): domain Eukaryota; kingdom Metazoa; phylum Chordata; order Ceratodontiformes; family Protopteridae; genus Protopterus; species Protopterus annectens. The sequence goes on from NC_056747.1 coordinate 1,302,935,465, forward strand.
TAGCCTTTTCTGTGTTTATTTACTGTATTATTGCATTGTTTAGCATGTTTTAACCAAAAATAAAAATACTATCTTGTTTGCTCGTTTCCCACCTTTCCTAGCCAGTATAGTCCAGATCCCAGGCTTTGCTTGTCTCAGGACTTTATTTTCTGTGTTCAGAGCTATCCAGACCTTGCTGTGGTGTTGGGAAGTCCTACTGCTTACCAGTGACACTGGTGAGCATTGTACTGCCTATCTAACACTAGAGGAGTGGTTTCCAGCTCTGAAATTGTAATGTTATTAGCCTTTTTGGGCTGATTTCTGTCCCTTTCAACTTTCTGGCTTAAAAACACATGTGTTTGCACATTTTTCACATCATGCAGCACTGCGAGGCTACAGTTGAACTATTCCAGGTGCCAGAAAGTCTGCTCTTCAAATTTTCCCTTAGAACTAGCTGGTTTCTCAGTAGTAGCACTAAAATCTGAACCCCTGTGACTAGCACTTGCTCTACAACCTGCTGGAAAGCACTAGGAAGCCTGAAACTGATACAAGCACTCAGCTCTCCTTGTCAATAAGGAGAAATTAATTATAGGCACTAAACAACCTATAACTGCAAAGTACCCTGCAAAGGTAAGGGAAAACTGCTCTTATACTTTACAAGAAAGCACTAGGAAGCCTGAAACTGATTCAAGCACTCAGCTCTCCTTGTCAATAAGGAGAAATTAATCAGAGGCACGAAACAGCCTATAATTACAGAGTACCTTGCAAAGGTAAGAAAAAACAGCTATTAAACTTTACAAAAAAGCACCTAAACAGTTATGTCCAAGGGTCAGCTTCCACTGATTTCTCCTGTCCGCCTGGTGAATCTGGGCATACTGGGGCAGTGCAGCAACTGCCTCATGTACACAGACAATCCTCTCCTCCTACCACCCAACACTACAACCTGTGAGAGATGCACTTACATAGCCAAAATGGAAGCTAAGCTCTCTCCAGCCAAGATTGTGCTAGACAGTCAAGAGGAGAAGGTTAACACCTTCATTACACCTCAAGCAACTCATAGCCCTTCAAAACCCAGACCATCAACACCCACACATAGCAACACTAAACCCACATATGCGGAGGCCCTTAATATTAACCTGCCCAAGCAACAAGGACCTTCAAAGCCAAAACAGAAACAAACACCAGTCACAACCAAAGTGTCACGTAGCTCAAAACACCAGTGTGCCACCCAACAACAGCCCCTAAAGCAAGACAATGTACCCAACACTTTAGTCATAGGTGACTCTATAGTCAGGCACACTGATGTCCCACTCACCAGGCTGAACAAGGAGAAAATTACAGTCAGCTGCTTGTCAGGTGCCAGGATCCGCCACATAACTCATGCACTCAAGTCACTCCACAACAAGTACAAATACGACTCTGTCATTGGCCATGTTGGAGTGAATGACTTGAGATGTACCTCCCTGGACTACATGAAAAGAGACATGGAAGAGCTCTTGGATCATGTGACCCAGGCAGGTATGACCCTAGCCCTGAGTAGCATCCTGCCTTCGCCCAGAATGATACCACAGTATAAGGACAAAATGATTGACTTCAACAATTGGCTAAGCATCTGGTGTCATTCAAAGGGGATCCAGTATTTGTCTGCCTGGGAAGACATGATCGACAAACCACAATGCTTTGCCAGAGATGGTTTGCACCTGTCACCCCTGGGATTCAGGTTACTGGCTAAAGCTCTTGCCACCACTATAGTGCCTTTTTTGGCAAGGTTCAAATGATAAAACCACCACCGAAACAGATACAAGCATGCAAAATCTGAAGGTAATGCTACTCAATGCTAGAAGTTTAAACCTCAAAATGCACTTTCTCGAAGCACTCCTAAAAATGGAGAACATCGATATCTGTGCAGTAACTGAGACCTGGTTCAAGGCTCCAGAGAGCACCCCTGCAATACCAGGCTAAAATTCTTACCACACTTTTTGGCCACAAAACCGAAACACTAAAGGTGGCGGAGTGTCCATATTCACCAAGGATATTCACACCTCCAGGCTAGCTGCCCAACACAATGCATCTGAAATTCTCCAGGTGCAACTAACACTAGGTAAGACTGCAATCCAAATTGTAGCTTGCTACTTATCCCCCACCATGCCCCAAGATTCTCACTACACCTTTCTAAACATACTGGAAAATATTAAGATACAACCAAACACCCTAATACTGGGTGATTTCAACTACTCTGCCATTAATTGGGAAAACTACTCGGGTATCAACTCCTTTTCCCAACGGTTCATGGAATTCATAAATTCCAACGCCTGGATCAACTAATCCATTGTCCTACCAGGGGAGCCAATATCCTAGACCTGGTCATTACCAACATGGGAGATAGATGCTCCACACCAGTGGTCACCCCCTCATTGATCAGGTCTGACCATAAGCAAATCACCTTTGATATCCACCTTTGATATCCACATCCCACCCCCCAGTAAGGAAACCTCCTTAAAAAACTTCTCCAAAGCCAACTTCATGCTACTGAAGTCAGAAGTGACAAACTTCACAACACCCACGCAGACGGGATCTGGAAGTTTGACTGCAGAATCCTACACTAAGGCACTGTATGAGCACATCCACTCATGCATGAATTGTGCCATCCCAAATAGAACCAAGATGCTCTTCTCCAAAAAAAGGAAGCCAATCTGGTGGTCCCCTGCTATAAACAAACTATACAACAGAAGGAAGAAACTGTTGCAGAAAAGAGGAAAATCCCAGGATGCAAAAAACTCCCTCAGCAGCCTCATTAAGAAGCTGAGATCCCTCATAAAATCCTCAAAAGCTAGTTACAAAAATAAAATTGCCAAAGATTCCAAAGACAACCACAAGGCATTCTATAGTTATGTCAAGAGTCTAAATGGCAATGCTCAGATCTGCTCTGAGCTACAACAGAATGGCATTAAATATACTGATCCCAAGGATATTGCCAATATCCTGGCAGATCGATTTAGTGCCAACTTCACCCCCTCTCACCCCCTAAAGGGCCCATCTCAATACCAAAAGATTGCCAAATTCCGATAATCATGGTCACACAGGTAGAAACGGCACTCTCCAAAGCTAAGAATACAGAATCCATGGGACCAGGTGACATCCCAGGCTGTGTACTACATGAACTACAAAATGAACTGGCACCTCACCTAAGTGTCACGTTTAATCATAGCCTCACCTCGGGCTTCGTGCCCATTGAGTGGTGCACAGCTACAGTTATCCCACTCCACAAGGGAGGATCCACCGTGGATCCCGGGAACTACCGTCCCATCAGTCTGACAAGCCTGGTCTGCAAGGGGATGGAACTTATAAACAAAGACATTGGCAACTTTCAAACACTGGACCCCACCCAGTTTGGGTTTGTGAAGGGCCGATCTTGTCTCCTGAATCTGATTGACTTCTTCGAATCAGTCTCCAGAGCTGTGGATGAGGGTAAGGTGGTCCACACTGCCTATCTGGACCTCACCATGGCCTTCAACACCATCCCCCAATCTGGAATCATAGATAAACTTACTAAGCTGGGCATAAATCCCTACGTCACTCGATGGGTTGCCATCTGGCTTACTGACAGAACCCAGACTGTAAAAGTAGCTGACTCCAAATCCAGCTCCAGACAAGTGACAAGTGGAGTACCTCAGGGTCCAGTCCTGGGACCACTCTTGTTTGGCATCTACTTCTCTGAAGTACAGGCCAACACTAAGGGACTCCGGCTAACAAAGTTTGCAGATGACTGCAAACTGGGAGCCATTACTGAATCCCCAAATGATGTGGATATTCTACAAAAAGACCTTACAGAAACAGATGCCTGGTGCCAGAGCCATGGGCTCAAGCTTAATGCCAAGAAATGTATAGTTATCCCCTTTGGAAAAAAAACATGTACCCATGAATTACCATATAGGTGGCAGGACACTAAACATTGAAAGTGTGATAAGAGACTTAGGTACACAGGTGGACAGTGGTCTTACTTTCGATAACCACTTCGCCACAACAGTCAGGAAATCCTTCTATGTGGCACAACTCATCACTAAGTCTTTTCATCCAGAAAAAAGGAGGTCATTGTCCCACTGTACTCATCCCTCATTAGACCCATTATAGAGTATAATGCCCCATTTGGTATGTACCTCACAAGACATCTGCAACAGCTGGAAAGGCCACAGAAATACCTCACTAAAAGAATCACAGGCCTAAAGCAGATGCCATATGCTGACCGTCTAAAAAAACTCCAGCTATACTCTGTGGCATATCATCTACTCAGATGCAATCTCTGCTTAACATACAAGGCCATGTCAAACCCTGAGCTGTTGGACATGCTCCACTTAAAGAAATCCCAATCCCTCAGAGCTGCACGCTCCAGGGATCTAAACCTTGTCATCACAATGACCAAAACATGCTGGAGGGATAGGTTCCTGACCCAGAGACTCCCCATACTCTGGAATAGACTGCCCATACATGCCAAGCAGAGCGCCTCATTGGCCCTCTTCAAAAGGAACCTTGATGATTGGATGGGAGATAGGAAATTCACCCCGGGGATCATGTCAGTCACCCTGCTAGACAGGGAGCCAGAAAAGTAAATATTGTGGGAAGAAATATCCAGGGAATTGGGAATTGTTATGGCTAGGCTTGCATAGGCCCTAGGGCCAATAGCCTAGTACCAACCTATGAACCTATGAACCTATGAACATGGCTTCCATCCTTCCCACAGTTGTAGCACTGCCCTTCTAACCTATATGTCAATAAAGCTAGAGATAACAGCAAACTAGTTTCTTCCTTATTTCTAGACTTGTCTAAAGCCTTCGACACAGTCTGTCACAGCAAACTTCTACTTCAGATGTCCTGACTAGGTCTGTCTCAGCCCACCTTTCAGTGGTTCAAAAGCTACCTGTCCAATAGGTATCAATCAGTAAAATGGCACTCCATGTTCTCTCTCCTTACCTCCCAGTCACCACCCGTGTACCACAAGGCTTTATCCTTGGTCCTCTCCTCTTTAACATTTTCACCAACACCCTCTATGCATCCATACAACAGGCCACTCTAATACAATATACAGATGATTTCACTTTAATTTGCACATCTGAAACATGGTACACCTACAAAAAATTACACAGGAAGCTTTATCAGCCACTAAAATATGGCTTTGTAACTCACAAATCATGCTCAACCCAAAAAAGACCAAACTACCACTTTTTTTCCACCAAATCCCTCTCTCATGATAAAAAATTAAAGTCCTCTCTCTTGATAATACAACCATTGAAGTCACTTCTCATAGCAAACTATTAGGAGTGATAGTGGATGATAATCTTACATTTGACATGCAAAATTGCATAAGAAAAACACATAAAAAACTAGAGATGCTTTACAGAGCCAAAAACCTTCTCACTGAAGTGATTTAAACTACACTTATCACTACTTATTGCCCCCCCCCACTCTTCTTTATGGTGCTCTCATCCTTACTAACCTCTAGACTTCACAAAAATAAAAAAAATTGAACAATGCTACAACAAAGTTGCTAAATTTGTAGCACATACCCCTTTCAGAACCCACCACTGTACTGCACTGAAAAGCCTAAATTAGTTATAACTGTCACATCAACTAACATACACAACTTCTTACCACCTATAAAATTATCCAGCATCCATCTTCCTGTCCAGCACTAAAAACATTCTACACAACTATGTTCCCCAGTCAGTCATTGCGATCCAATGACCACAAACTCCTGTCTGTCTACAAACCTAACATATCTGCTGGGGATTTTCTGTACTCGTAAAAGGTTCCTAAGGCCTGGAACTCCTTACCTGTATCCATCAGGACTATACCCTCCCTCCCATCTTTCAGAACCACTCTGAAAGACTTCCTTGCAAAAATGTGGCTCCGTTCTTACTCATAAACCAGAATAAATGATATCCCTAAATGTGAACACGTACCTTTTCATTCCTTACACCTCCTTACTCTCCCTTCTTCACTTACTTCCTTACTGATATCTAATTCTGTTCCCTGACTTTCTCCCTAAATATACCATAAACCCATTTTACCCTCCCTTCATATTACAATTCCTATTTCTATTAGACTGACTTACTTTTAATTTGTCTACAAACTGTCTAAAATTTCTCTAAATATTAAATAATTGTCATATACCTTGTAGTGATTCTTAACCAATGCTTTTATATTATGGCTAATTTGTTATAATTATTTAAACTGTCTGATGTTTTTGTTTTCTTTTTGAAGATTGTAACATTATTGTTCTTAAAATATTTTTTAATAATTTGGAGCTTTTCTTCCTGGGTTACCAATGAAAATGGGTTTCTACCCAATCAGACTTTCCCAGTAATCAATAAATAAATAAATTATTCTAGTACATGTGCTTCATCTTTAATTCATACCTGGAATGTGAATATGACAGGAGAACATTCATGTTACGGGGTTAGCACAACACAAGTGTTTGGTATATAAATGTAATGTATAAAGATATTAAAAATAATAATAATTTTTGAAGAGACCAGGGAAAAGCTCTGCTTAATGTGAATAGGAAGCCTGTTCCAAAGAAGGGGCAATCTCTGAGTCACATATCTGTCTCTCCAGCAGGTTTTGTTTGAGTCACTAAATTTAGATCCCTAGATTGGGTGACCCTCATGTTGTTTGACTTACGAATGTGTAGCAGCTCCATCAAGGCCTCAATTTGTGAGTGCCTTGTAGGTCAGGCATAGGTCACCCTAGTAAGAGACAGAATAAAGAGATAGGGCTTTTAGTCTGTCTGCATAGTTCATGTTGTTCACACTCTGTATTTTGTTTGTGAGGAAGCTCTGAGGTCACTCCAGCTGCTATAAATGCCTAGTCAGGTGTATGCCAAATGGCACATTGTACTTGATTATTGGTTTAATGATGGCTGAGGGGGACAAGACTGAATGTCAGACCATGTATCCTTCAAAAACTGCTTGTTAATGCAAAGCTTTTTATTGTAGCAACATTCTAAGTATATAAGAAACATTTAAAATTTGTTCCTGATCTTTAGGTCTTTACACACACACACACACACACACACACACACACACACACACACACACACACACACACACACACACACACACACACACACACACACACACACACACACACACACACACACACACACACACACACACACACACACACACACACACACACACACACACACACACACACACACACACACACACACACTGTGATCTATAGTGTGTAAGACTGGGTAGATAGGGGTTCTAATCTCACTCCAGGCCACTTGTGTGTGTGTGTGTGTGTGTGTGTGTGTGTGTGTGTGTATAAACATTTGGTACCTGCAATCTACAGTAGTTAAGGTGTAAAGGAAGAAGGAACAAAGTGATTATATTAAAGAGTGATCTCATCATATAAGCCATATTTTGGGGTATAATCCTTGGTTTCCTTTTATTTGGCTGTGCATAAACTGGACAGCATGACATCTATAAGTTTAATGTTCATATTTTAACTATGAATACATTTTTAATTAACCTCGTTTTTTGGCAGGCACACGGGTGTAAATTGTACTTTGCTGGGCTACAGCGGTCTGTATGTATTAGGGAGGTCATGCGTTGCTTTTGTAGTGCCTGGGTTGATTCCCTCAGCCTTCATTTGTGTACCATGTGACTCTGACAAAGTCACGTCAAGCACTGCTGCTAGGCTGCCCCTGAAAAGGAACACTTGCATCTTGTGGCCTGTCTCAAGCGGTTAACAAATGCATTACACGTTGCCTTTTGAATTCCTGCACCCCTCACATAGATGCTGATCAGTGCTTCACCGTAGGCTGTTGACTATCACTTCCAGCACTTGCCTTGTAGTTTAATGGATTTCCAGATCCATTTTCAGTAAATGCGAGTTTCAAGGGAAGAGTTGTTTACTGTGTCTCATACTAAGTCCGTTTTCATTATGAGATTGTTTTGTTTAGCAAATGGATGTTTGTGTTTTTGCTTTAAAATGCAAAATAGTTTTAAATTAAACCCACATCTCTGTGATCATTGTAGAAGTAAAAATTATATAGTATATATACTGACAGATTGGAAACAGCATTTTATGGTAAATGAGGAGAGACATCTAAGTAAGGGGAAACTGGTATGCTGCGGGGGTAGTCCATTACCCTACCCCCATTTGACCAGTCAGTATTCCATCTACATGAGAACCCACTACACTGTGTACATATGGCCTATGTTCTTAGCAAACAAGGATACATCAGAATTTTAGGAACGTTATGTCCTGGAATTTTTTGTTTTCTTTATAGAATCAAACTGCTTTAAACGGCATTCTGTGCTAAACCCACCAAAATTCAAGGAGGTTTTGAGAAGAATCAGTGTGCACCTCATGAGGGAGGTGACTTCTGAGCCTTCCTTGCAGATTGTCTCTACCTGGTGCTGACTCAGACATACTTTATGTAGTTGTTACAGAATCACTAGCGACGAAAAGTCACCTTTTCCTGCTAAGCAAACATTGTAAAGTTTAAATTGCATTTGAACAGTTCAAGTTCAGTGGATATGGTATTGCTTTTAAAATGAGCACTTTGTAGAAACAGAGCAATGCCTTTGTAGGAGATGAGTCTCTGATCATAAATTATGTATATAAACTGAATGTACAAAACATTCAGTTTCCTATTTTTTTCAGTCATTGTTTTCAGTAGTGAACAGAAAAGCTATTTGTTAATGATAAATTTTGCATGCAACTATTCATCAAACAAAACATTATTTAGTGGTTATAAGAATGCTAGAATTGCCAATGTTTTTAAACAACATCACACCCCAAAAGTTACTTACCCTTGAAGTAACCCAGTCTGTCTGCCTCACTTTAAAAAAAAAAGACTTCAAAGTAAAAATAGCTGTTTTTGACTAGTGGTTTTGGGTAAATACTTGTAAAATAAAGTCAAACCCTTCTGTTAGTCTACCTTTTTATGAATAGTCATAAAATGTTATCTATTTACCATTGCTTATAAAATGAGGTTAAAAGAAAGGAAGATAGAGAGACGGACAAAATAAAACAATTATTTGGCTAAAGTACTGCTTAACATAAAACTACTCTGCATATTACAACCTAGAAACAGCCTTTAACTATACTAATATTTCATGCTGGAAAATGCACACAAACAGACATAACAGTTCACATGTAGAAGTGACTGTGAATTTCATCAGAGCTTTCTCACAACTCAACAAGTGAAAACATTAAAAATTCTAAACCAGATATCTTATGTTAAAATATTGACAGGGCTGCTTTTAAGGGTGACCCCTTCTAGTTTCCTGTGTTTCATGTATTACTGTACATGTCAGAGGCTGAGACATGGTTAGGGTCATACTATATAATGTAAGTCATAGATACATCCAGATTTTGACCCTGTTAAAATTATACTATTTTATTTTGTCTGTTGTTTGTTTACTAAATTGGGTCAACTGTTCCAAAACTCTTTTCATCCATGATTTAAACCAGAAGCACTTACTGTTCAACAGAACATTCATACAAAAATAATAGAGATGACATAGAAAAGCTTGCAATTTTAAATAAAGTAAATTAAGATAGAGTTTATGCAGGTAATATAGAAGGGTCAATGATACAATAACACATTTATAAAAGGATGATTATATGCAAAACAGCTTTAGAAATGTGCACTTTGCATGAGTCTTATCTAGAGACTTATGCTTAAGACCATAGAGAAGCTAAGTTTTTAATTTTTGGACTTCTTACTTTGATAAGATGTGGTTTAGACATAGCACATGTTATACAGGGTATGACAAACATATGGAAATGAACAAACTTTGTAAAATAACAATAGAACCTACTCACTGTATAAAACTGTCTTCTAACTTTATCACATAAAGGAATAGCATTATGCTGGCGGTTTTTTAATGAACAAGACTGTAGTTTATTTCACAGAGCTTGACAATATCACTAACTTAGTATTTTAATGAGCAGGAAGTCAAACAGATAGGAAGCCCCTTCAGTTGCAGGTAACATATGAAACTGTTTAATGAGGTGGCAGTGGTGGATATGTTGATCTGTCAGGAGGGAGAATCTGAGAATTTTGTTTTTTTTGTGATGTGAATCATACTTCTCAGCTGTCCAGATTTTTGCAGAATGTCCAGATGTTTATAGCTTTGGTCTATTTCTCATAAAATTGTAATTTTCTGGATAATCATTGGCAAATAACTAAGGATTAAGTCAGAAAATAATGAAAGGTATTTGAGTTTCAGACTTCATACCTTTCAGAAAATCCATGCTTATGCAAAACCTGTTGTTCTATCAACTTTCTAAGTTTGTAAGATCAAAATTTAAAAATTGCTCCTATTTTTGAGCCTTCTCCCCTATTATTTATGGCTTTGTCCAGATGTCTTGCTCTAAGAGATTGAAAAGTATGATGTGAATCCTTCGTGTATTTTGGAATGTGTTTAGGATGGAGGCTTAGCTTAGCTAGTGCTATTCATTATGCACTTTGACAAAGGTTATCATCACTTGTCAGATGCATTAAGTGCAGCATATCCTGTGACATGACACATGGTATCATGTATTACTTCTTAATTATACAATGGCTGCACACATCTTTGTTTAATTACCTCACCACAGACACGGTAGCATCACTGTCTCTAGATCACCTGCTGAAAGAATAGTAATATTATAATTATTAGAAATTAAACGCTAATTAATAGCAAAAAGGTACAGCAGGATTATGTTTTCACTTCTGGGGGAAACCAAACTATTCAGAATTGTCTTGTGTTTCATCTGTCCTAGATATGGTGTTATTGTTTCTTTTTGCAAACAAGTTTTATTTATTCATCAGAATTTCCATACAAATAGTAACATTCTCTTACCATTGCAAACTGGCACCCTGTTCCAAGTTTTAACCAGTTGTTGTAACCAATAAAAAGATATTCCAAAAATCTGTAAACTGTTTTTCAGAAACAGTGTTCTTGTAACAGTACCAAACTTTGTGTTCATACATTTGTAAACACTTTATAACATCATTATGTTTTCTTTTCCAAAAACAAAAAATAATTGCAAAAGAAATTAAAATGACAACCTGGAACCATATCATATCTGCAGGATCCAAATGGACAGAGGAATCTTTCACTCCCGATATCCAAAATAGCTGGGTACCTATAGTTGGAAGCTTATATCTAAGAGCTAAGAGGCACTTGCCAAACCAACAGGCCATAATGGCCTTAAAATTGCATATGTATATAATCTACCTCTCTGGCGCTGCACCTCCAGTATGTTGCTCCAACCTACAATGTAATGTGCCATACATGGAGTAGTGTGAAATCTGTAAATCATAGAACCGGGTTTTTTCCTAACTTGACTGGCTTGATATGATCATTTGATGCCATTGCACATCTGAAATCTGCATTTGTAACAAAGTACCCCGGTTTTCTCTTAGTGTTGCCATTAAGCCTCCCATAACATTTAGGAGAACTTTGTAACATGAGGCTAGGAGACCCTTCCTAGATTGCCACTCTATTATAAATGTATAGATACCAGAAGTGAAAGTATAATCCTGCTGTGACCTTTTTGCTATTAATTAGTGTTACTTTCTAATAATTATAATGTTGCTATTCTTTTAGCAGGTGCTCTGAAGTAGTGATTCTACTGTGTCTGTGGTGAAGTAATGAATCAAAGGTGTGTAGAGTCATTGCATAGTTAAGGAATAATACATGACACTATCTATAACGTGTAATACATGACATTGTCTATAAGGAGTAATACATGACACTGTGTATTTCATTAAATAACAGTGTCTCTATAAAATTGTCACACTTGTACTTTCTAGATATATATCAATTGTGAAAATCACCAGAAGGATATTGCAATATTTGGCTGACCATTTACACACTGGTGGAAGGAAGAAAAATGTCATTTTGCCAGGCTTAAAAAGCCTTACCAGTATACAAACACCTTACCCATCTAACATAGCTCTATTATTTACAATGTATAGGTTTGACTGCCATATGCATTCCCATATCCCACAGACATGGGCCTGACTGCCATATACACTCCCAGGAGTACTTTAGAATCTCGAATTTCTGAAAACTCAAACCTCATATGGTCGAGCCCATATGATCGAGTTTCTAGAAACTCGAAATTGTAGAGTGTTAAACAAAAACACTTTAATTTAGATTAATATTAGTTTTTTGCAGGGGGGCAAGTCCCCCTGCACCCTCCCTACTTAAATATACCATCTCCATTATCGCACTATAGCAAGGAAATGGGAAATCTCCCATTCTGCACTTCTGCATACAAGCACAAAACGGGAGATTTCCCTTTTCCCCAGTGTAGCGTGATCTCAGAGTTGGTATATTTAAGAAGGGGGTGTGGAGTGCTATGTGTTTGTCTTTTTTTATTTTAGTTCGGAATTTCAAGTTTATGAAAACTCAGTCATATGGTCCTGTCCATACAAGGTCGTGTTTTCAGGAATTTGAGATTCTGAAGTGAAACCACACTCCCATATCACAAATGCATGGGTCTGACTGCCATATACATTCCCATATCCCACATGTATAGCTCTGACTGCCATATACATTCCCATATGCCACATACATGGGTTTGATTGCCATATACATTCACATATCCCACATTTATAGCTCTGACTGCCATATAATTTCCCATATGCCACATACATGGGTCTGATTGCCATATACATTCACATATCCAATATGCATGGGTCTGATTGCCATATACATTCCCACATCCAAAATGCATGGGTCTGACTGCCATATACATTCTCATATCCCACATGCATGGGTCTGACTGCCATATACATTACCGTATCCCACATGTATAGCTCTGACTGCCCTATACATTACCATATCCCACATGCATATGTCTGACTCCCATATACATTCCCATATCCCACATGTAAAGGTCTGTCTGCCATATACATTCCCATATTCCACATGCATGGATCTGACTGCCATATACATTCCCATATGCCACATACATGGGTCTGACTGCAACATGCATTCCCATATCCGAAATGCATGGGTCTGACTGCCATATACATTCCCATATCCCACATTCATAAGTCTGACTGCCATATACATTCCCACATCCCACATGCATGAGTCTGACTGCCATATACATTCCCATATGCCACATGTATGCGTCTGACTGCCATATAATTTCCCATATCCCACATGTATAGCTCTGACTGCCATATACATTCCCATGTGCCACATACATGGGTCTGATTGCCTTATACATTCACATATCTAACATGTATAGGTCTGACTGCCATATACAGTTCCACATATGACATGCATGGGTCTGACTGCCATATACATTCCCATATCCTACATGCATGGGTCTGACTGCCATATACATTCCCACATCCCACATGTATGCTTCTGACTGCCATATACATTCCCATATCCCACATGCATGGGTCTAACTGCCATATACTTTCCCATATTCCACATGTATAGCTCTGACTGCCATATACATTCCCACATCCGACATGCATGGGTCTGGCTGCCATATATACTCCCATATCCAATATGCATGGGTCTGACTGCCATATACATTCCTACATCCCACATGTATGCGTCTGACTGCCATATACATTCCCATATCCCACATGTATAGCTCTGACTGCCATATACATTCCCATATGCCACATACATGGGTCTGATTGCCATATACATTCCCACATCCGACATGCATGGGTCTGACTGCCATATACATTCTCATATCCCACATGCATGGGTCTGACTGCCATATACATTCCCATATGCCACATGTATGCGTCTGACTGCCATATACTTTCCCAAATCCCACATGTATAGCTCTGACTGCCCTATACATTACCATATCCCACATGTATAGCTCTGACTGCCCTATACATTACTGTATCCCACATGTATAGGTCTGACTGACATATACATTCCCATATCTCACATGCATGGGTCTGACTGCCATATACTTTCCCATATCCCACATGTATAGAACTTACTGCCATATACATTCCCATATGCCACACACATGGGTCTGATTGCCATATACATTCTCATATCCCACATGCATGGGTCTGACTGCCATATACATTCCCATATGCCTCATGTATGCGTCTGACTGCCATATACTTTCCCAAATCCCACATGTATAGCTCGGACTGCCCTGTACATTACTGTATCCCACATGTATTGCTCTGACTGCCCTATACATTACCATATCCCACATGCATGGGTCTGACTGCCATATACATCCCATATCCCATATCCATGGGTCTGACTGCTATATGCATTCACATATGACACATACATTGGTCTGATTGCCGTATACATTCCCATATCTGACATGCATAGATCTGACTGCCATATACATTCTCATATCCCACATGCCTGGGTCTGACTGCCAAATACATTACCGTATCCCACATGTATAGCTCTGACTACCCTATACATTACTGTATCCCACATGTATAGTTCTGACTGCCCTATACATTACCGTATCCCACATGTATAACTCTGACTGCCCTATACATTACCATATCCCACATGCATAGGTCTGACTGCCCTATACATTACCATATCCCACATGCATGGGTCTGACTGCCATATACATCCCATATCCCATATGCATTGGTCTGACTGCTATATACATTCACATATGCCACATACATTGGTCTGATTGCCGTATACATTCCCACATCCGACATGCATGGATCTGACTGCCATATACATTCCCATATCCCACATGTCTGGGTCTGACTGCCAAATACATTACAGTATCCCACATGTATAGCTCTGACTACCCTATACATTACCGTATCCCACATGTATAGTTCTGACTGCCCTATACATTACCGTATCCCACATGTATAACTCTGACTGCCCTATACATTACCGTATCTCACATGCATAGGTCTGACTGCCATATACATTCCCATATCCCACATACATGGGTTTGACTGCCATATACATTCACATATCTCACATGCACAGGTCTGACTGCCATACACATTCCCATATGCCACATACATGGATCTGACTGCCACATACACTCCCATATCCCACATGTATAGCGTTGACTGCCATATACATTCCCACATCCGACATGCATGGGTCTGATTGCCATATACACTCCCATATCCCACATGTATAAGTCTGATTGCCATATACATTCACATATCCAATATGCATGGGTCTGACTGCCATATATATTCCCATATCCCACATGTATGGGTCTGACTGCCCTATACATTACCGTTTCCCACATGTATAGCTCTGACTGCCCTATACATTACCGTATCCCACATGTATAGGTCTGACTGCCATATACATTCCCATATCCCACATGCATGGGTCTGACTGCCATATACATTCCCATATGCCACATACATGGGTCTGACTGCCATATACTTCCCCACATCCCACATACATGGATCTGACTGCTGTATACATTACCGTATCCCACATGCATAAGTCTGACTGCCATATACATTCTCACATCCCACATGCATGGGTCTGACTGCCATATACATTCCCATATGCCACATGTATGCGTCTGACTGCCATATACATTCCCATATCCCACATGCATGGGTCTGACTGCCATATACTTTCCCATATCCCACATGTATAGCTCTTACTAGCATATACATTCCCATATGCCACATACATGGGTCTGATTGCCATATACATTCCCACATCCGACATGCATGGGTCTGACTGCCATATACATTCTCATATCCCACATGCATGGGTCTGACTGCCATATACATTCCCATATGCCACATGTATGCGTCTGACTGCCATATACTTTCCCAAATCCCACATGTATAGATCTGACTGCCCTATACATTACCATATCCCACATACATGGATCTGACTGCCATATACATTCCCACATCGCACATGCATGAGTCTGACTGCCATATACATTACCGTATCCCACATGTATAGCTCTGACTGTCCTATACATTACCATATCCCAGCTGCATGGGACTGACTACCATATACATTCCCATATCCCATATTCATGGGTCTGACTGCCATATACATTCACATATGCCACATACATGGGTCTGACTGCCATATACATTCCCATATGCCACATGCAAGGGTCTGACTCCCATATACATTCCCATATCCTACATGCATGGGTTTGACTGCCATATACATTCCCACATCCCACATACATGGGTCTGACTGCCCTATACATTACCATATCCTACATGCATAAGTCTGACTGCCATATACATTCCCGCATCACACATTCATGGGTCTGACTGCCATATACATTCCCATATGCCACATGTGTATGTCTGACTGCCATATACTTTCCCAAATCCCAAATGTATAGCTCTGACTGCCATATACATTCCCATATGCCACATACATGGGTCTGACTGCCATATACATTCCCACATCCCACATACATGGGTCTGACTGCCGTATACATTACCGTATCCCACATGCATAAGTCTGACTGCCATATACATTCTCACATCCCACATACATGGGTCTGACTGCCATATACATTCCCATATGCCACATGCATGGGTCTGACTGCCATATACTTTCCCAAATCCAACATGCATGGGTCTGACTGCCATATACATTCCCACATCCGACATGCATGGATCTGACTGCCATATACATTCACATATCCCACATGCATGGGTCTGACTGCCATATACATTCCCACATCCGACATGCATGGGTCTGACTGCCATATACATTCACATATCCCACATGCATGGGTCTGACTGCCATATATATTCCCACGTCCAACATGCATGGATCTGACTGCCATATACATTCACATATCCCACACGCATGGGTCTGACTGCCATATACATTCCCACATCCCACATACATTGGTCTGACTGCCATATACATTCCCACATCCGACATGCATGGGTCTGAGTGCCATATACATTCCCACATCCCACATGCATGGGTCTGACTGCCATATACATTCCCATATCCCACACGCATGGGTCTGACTGCCATATACATTCCCATATCCCACACGCATGGGTCTGACTGCCATATACATTCCCATATCCCACACGCATGGGTCTGACTTCCATATACATTCCCATATCCCACATGCATGGGTCTGACTGCCATATACATTCCCATATCCCACATGCATGGGTCTGACTGCCATATACATTCTCATATCCCACACGCATGGGTCTGACTTCCATATAAGTTCCCATATCCCAAAATTGATTCTTAAAATTTGTTTGGCCACTAATTCTCTCCTGAACTACCTTTTATAGATTCATATCTAAGTACTAAGCTAGCTGCTGTTGGAAACCATTTTAAGCCAGTTTATCTTTTTGTGCTTCAATTTATTTATTTATTTATTTATGCATTGGCATTTTTTTTTTTTACCAGGATAGTCCACTGGGCCGTTAAGAGCCCATTTTCAGTGGAGGCCCAAGGAGAAAAGCTCCACAAAAACATGAACATACAATGGTATATAACAGTATGATAATTTTCACAAAGTATATGTTATAATATATACAGATTTATTAGTATAGTTAGTTGAGTCGCTAACTGGCTCACTGATAGAACACATATAGTCAAAATAGGGAAATCCCCCTCCAACAGCAGACCTGTAACCAGTGGTGTTCCATCAGGATCAGTCTTGGGACCTATACTGTTTGGAATTTATTTCTCCAAAATACAAGCAAAAACTAAAGGTCTGTGGCTGTCAAAGTTTGCTGATAACTGCAAACTGGGAGTGGTCATAGACTCTCCAAGTGATGTCAACATCCTACAAAGGATCTTACACAAACAAATGATTGGTGCCAATGTCATGGCCTTAAACTAAAAGCAAAAAAAAATGTATTATCATCCCTTTCCATAAGGACAATGTTTCTGCTAACTACCACATCAATAGCAGCAACCTATGCACTCAGAGGTGAGAGACCTGGGCACACAGGTTGACAGCAACCTTACCTTTGATCACCATGTCTCCACAGTGATAAGAAGGGCATTCTATATTGCTCATCTCATAAGTAAGGGCATTGCCTCCAGAAATAAAAGAAGTTATAACCTCCCTGTTCTGTTCCATCATCAGGCCAATAATTAAGTACAACGCTCCCTTTTGTATGTAGCTTTCCAAGCACCTGCAGCTATTGGAGAGACTACAAATGTTCCTCACAAGGAAAATTCAAGGTCTTCAGAATCTGTCCTATGTGGATAATCTAAAATCAGTGTCACTTTATTCTGTTTCATACAGACTACTCAGAGGCAGTCTCTGCCTTGCACATAAGGCAATATCTGACCCTGCTTTATTGGAAATGCTGCATATCCGCAAGTCAAATGGTACATCGGTTACTCACGCTAAAGACCTTAACCTGGTATGTGACATTAATAGAACCTGCTGGAGGGACAGATTTGTCTCCCAGAGGTTTCCACACCTTTGGAACAGACTCCTACTTCATGTCAAACAGAGCACCTCATTGGCCCTCTTCAAACACAATCTGCACAATTTGATGAGTAACCATAAATTCACCCCAGAGGTTCCACCTGAACCCTCTTGGGCAGAGGCAATAGGTGCTGATCATGGAAATAAGGGGAGAACATGGCTAGGCTTGTAAGGGCCCTAAAGCCATTAGCCTAGTAACTTCCTATTATCCTATATGCACAGAGGCAAGTAATTAATAATTAGAGAAAGTGAAGGTAAAACAGAAGTTGTCAGTTAGGTACAACTAAATACAAACTGGCTCTCATTACGTAAGCTTACTGCCAAAACGTTTAGTTAGGTTATCACCAGACATTTAGTAATCAATGGTCACTGAGATAAGAATATCATTCATGAAGTAAAGGCAGTCAGTTTATAACTGGTGGAGGCTTGGTACAAATACAGTTCCAGATAGAAGAGAAGTATCCTCGTGAAGAAGTTTTTAATGAAGCATGATTCTGATTGGTTCTAATTATTAATGATAGGGCATTCCAGGATCTGGCTACAGAATATGAGTAAAGAAGCTGGCCGGCAGGCATGTTTGACTTGTGGACTTGCAAGAGGTGTTTATTTTCTGATCTGAGAGGTCTTTTTGGATGGTAGAAACTAAATAGTGAACTAAGCAGGACAGTCGAAAGGTTTATATATTATTTTGTGCGCAGTTGTTAATTGCAGGTAGGATAGATAGTGTAGAAGTTCAAGCCAGTTCAGTAAATGTAGAGCAGTGCAGTGATGGGTATAATGTTTGGCATGAGTTGCAAACATGGAGATTTTTGTGATAACATATTTCAAGCTTTGTTTTAGAGAGGATTGTAGGTTGGTAAGTAAAGGGGCATCATGGATGAGAGAGGGAAGTAGGTAAGTGGTAGCAAGGGCTTATTTAGTGGGAGGATTAAAGAAGTGTTTCTGCCTGTAAAGAATGCCTAGCTTTTGGTGTGTTTAGCTAATGTTGTGATGTATGTGCAGGTCAAATTTTAGATGTCCATCTGTTATTACTCCAAGTAGTTTAGTATGAGTAACAACTTCAATTATTGCATTGCTCTGAGATGGTATGGTGAACTGTCTTTGTTTATGGGAGTTTTTTTTTCTTTTGGGTAAATAGGATTAGCTTGTTTTTGTTTGGCTTAAGAGACAGATTATTATGGTATAGCCAGGTGTTTATGGAGGTAAAGGCCAGTTGAGTAATTTGTTGAAGATCAGACATGGAATCAGCGAAACATATAATGGTAGAGTCGTCTATGTATTGTTTGAGAGATCCTTGACTGAATGAAGACTGGAAACTATTGCTAAAGATATTGAATAGGAGGCATCCTAGTCTAGAGCCCTGGGGAGCATTGATAGAGGTCTGATGATATGGAGAGAGGGAGCTTTGCCATTTAACTGCCTGCTGGCTGTCTGATAGATAACTTGAGAACCAGTTGAGAGAGGAGAGGGAGAGACCAATTTTTGAGAGTTGGGTTAGATGTAGGGAGTGAGAGACTGTATCAAAGGCTTTTGATAAGTCAAGAAATAAGGAGGAGACAATTTTACCTGAGTCTCAAGCTTTATTAACAATTTCCATGAAGGATATCAAGGTGGTCATCGTACTATGACTTGGTCAAAATGCATGTTGTGTGGATGATAGGATATGGTCACTAAGGAGAAACTTTAGGATTTGTATATGTATACATTCTTTGAGGATCTGGGAGATAGGAGAGAGAGGGTCTATATTATAAGATCGACGTTTGAAAACATCAAGCAACATATGGTCGACACCATATGGTCGATGTCTTCAAACATCGACCTTATAAAAAGACAAAGAAAAAAGTACCCTAATGGGTTTAAGTAGGGGTCAAGCCCCCCTGCACCCCCAACCTCCCGCTTCTTAAATATACCAACTCCGAGACCACACTACATTACAGTAAATGGAAATCTTCCCTTACAGAGATTTCAGTTTACACACTCGAGATTCTGAGCATTCGATATCCTCGTGTTGACAATGTCAGATTCAACATCGTCAGCTTTCGAGAATATAATATAGACCCGAGAGAGAATGGCTATAGGATGATAGTTGGAGATAACCTGCTGTTAGCTAGTTAACCCTGTAATGTACTGGATATAATGTTATTTTACAAATGTGCACCTTGTTATGGCTTATTAATTAATCTATATTCTCAATTTTGTAAGTAATGACTTTAGGTAAATTACAACATCCTATGACAATGTGCCCAGGAAGCAGATTCTGGGGTACTTCATGAGCCATAAACATCAAAATGAAACTGCACAATAAGTCCAGGATGAAGCTTAGTTATATTACCCTGGGCCTCTGTACCAATGTTCAGTGACATGAACAGATTGTGATCTACCTGCCTTCTCCAGCCATCCTTCACCGAAATACAGTGTGTCTTGTGCATTCTCTATACTCATCCCCTTCTTATTTGTACCAACTGCTTCTTGCTGATTATTACCCATTAGAAGAATAACAGATTAGCAAGTACTTCCTTTCTGAAAGTTAATTATTTGGTTTCTTGTTTGTTTTTTTTATGTATGTCATTAATTCGTAAAAGCCAGTGGGACAATTTTTTTATCCATTAACCCAGATAAGGAACTGAACTTTACGAATGTGCACACAACTGGGGTTTCATTCTCTCTGAATGGATTTCTACAGGATAAAGGCACTTGATGCATACCACATTATAAACCAAGTTCTATAGTCCAGATTTTGCATATACAGATCTGGTCTCTGTGAAATGATAAAGAAAAATACCACCTAGAATGTTGTCTAATCATTCCAGAACATGCCGAAGTAATGCTATCTTAACCCAGACTGTAGTTCTTGGGCTGATTGTAATGGCCTACATTTAGTGCATATCAATGGCAGAAAGAAATAAAATAAGATGCCCTTGTTACAGAGTTGAAATCTACTGTCTCAGGCAGAAAATCCTTGCATTGACCTTACAGTGGAGACACGGGACTTTGAGAGTGTCTTCTTGGTCTATCTGGTGTGGTAACATAGTCCTTACAGTGGAGACACTGGATGTGGAGGTTGTCTTCTTGGTCTATCAGGTGTGGTAACATTTTCCTTACAGTGAAGACACGGGACTCAGAGATTGTCTTCGTGGTCTATCTGGTTTGATAACATTGTCTTTACAATGGAGAAACGAGGTTTGAAGATTGTCTTCTTGGTCGATTTGGTGTGGTAACATTGCCTTTCAGTGGAGACATGGGACTCGGAACTTGTCTTCTTGGTCTAACTGGTGTGGTAACATTGTCATTACAGTGGAGACACGGGACTCGGAGATTGTCCTCTTGGTCTACCTGGAGTGGTAACATTGTCCTTACAGTGAAGACAGGGGACTCGGAGATTGTCTTTTTGGTCTATCTGGTGTGGTAACATTGTCCTTACAGTGGAGACACGGGACTTGGAGATTGTCTTCTTGGTCTATCTGGTGTGGTAACATTGTCCTTACAGTGGAGAAACGAGACTCAGATGTTGTCTTTTGGTCTATGTGGTGTGGTAACATTGTCCTTACAGTGGAGACACGGGACTCGGAGATTGTCTTCTTGGTCTATCTGGTGTAACATTGTCCTTACAGTGGAGACACGGGACTCAGAGTATTGTCCTTACAGTGGAGACATGAGACTTGGAGATTGTATTCTTGGTCTATCTGGTGTGGTAACATTGTCCTTACAGTGAAGACACTGGACTCAGAGATTGCCTTCTTGGTCTATCTGGTGTGGTAACATTATCCTTAGAGTTGAGACACGAGACTCAGAGATTGTCTTCTTGGTCTATCTGGTGTGGTAACATTGTCCTTACAGTGGAGACACAGGACTCTGAGATTGTCTTCTTGGTCTATCTGGTGCGGTAACATTGTCCTTACAGTGGAGACATGAGACTCAGAGATTGTTTTCTTGGTCTATCTGGTCTGGTAACATTGTACTTACAGTGGAGACATGGGACTCAGAGATTGTCTTCTTGGTCTATCTGGTGCGGTAACATTGTCTTTACAGTGGAGACGCGGGACTCAGAGATTGTCTTCTTGGTCGATCTGGTGGGGTAACATTGTACTTACAGTGGAGACACGGGACTCGGAGATTGTCTTCTTGGTCTAACTGGGGTGGTAACATTGTACTTACAGTGAAGACACTGGACTCAGAGAATGTCTTCTTGGTCTAGCTGGTGTGGTAACATTGTCCTTACAGTGGAGACACGAGACTCAGAGATTGTCTTCTTGGTCTATCTGGTGAGGTAACATTGTCCTTACAGTGGAGACATGGGACTCATAGATTGTTTTCTTGGTCTATCTGGTGTGGTAACATTGTCCTTACAATGGAGACATGGGACTCAGAACTTGTCTTCTTGGTATATCTGGTGTGGTAACATTGTCCTTACAGTGGAGACACGTGGCTCTGAGAATGTCCTCTTGGTTTATCTGGTGTGGTAACATTGTCCTTACAGTGAAGACACAGGATTCGGAGATTGTCTTCTTGGTCTATCTGGTCTGGTAACATTGTCCTTACAGTGGAGACACGGACTCAGAGATTGTCTTCTTGGTCTATTTGGTGTGGTAACATTGTCCTTAGAGTGGAGACACGATTCTCGGAGATTGTCTTCTTGGTCTATCAGGTGCGGTAACATTGTCCTTACAGTGGAGACACGGGACACAGAGATTGTCTTGTTGGTCTATCTGGTGTGATAAAATTGTCCTTACAGTGGAGACACGAGACTCGGAGATTGTCTTCTTGGTCTATCTGGTGTGGTAACATTGTCCTTACAGTGGAGACACTGGACTCAGAGATTGTCTTCTTGGTCTATCTGGTGTGGTAACATTGTCCTTACAGTGGAGACACGGGACTCGGAGATTGTCTTCTTGGTCTATGTTGTGTGGTAACATTGTCCTTACAGTGGAGACACGGGACTCGGAGATTGCCTTCATGGTCTACTTGGTGTGCTATCATTGTCCTTACAGTGGAGACACAGGACTCGGAGATTGTCTTCTTGGTCTATCTGGTCTGGTAACATTGTCCTTACAGTGGAGACACGGACTCGGAGATTGTCTTCTTGGTCTATCTATTGTGGTAACATTGTCCTTAGAGTGGAGACACGAGACTCAGAGATTGTCTTCTTGGTCTATCAGGTGCGGTAACATTGTCCTTACAGTGGAGACACGGGACACAGAGATTGTCTTGTTGGTCTATCTGGTGTGATAAAATTGTCCTTACAGTGGAGACACGAGACTCAGAGATTGTCTTCTTGGTCTATCTGTTGTGGTAACATTGTCCTTCCAGTGGAGACATGGGACTCGGAGATTGTCTTCTTGGTCTATCTGGTGCGGTAACATTGTCCTTACAGTGGAGACACAGGACTCGGATATTGTCTTCTTGGTCTATCTGGTGTGGTAACTTTGTCCTTACAGTGGAGACATGAGACTTGGAGATTGTCTTCTTGGTCTATCTGGTGTGGTAACATTGTTCTTACAGTGGAGACACAAGACTCGGAGATTGTCTTCTTGGTCTATCTGGTCTGGTAACATTGTACTTACAGTGAAGACATGGGACTCAGAGATTGTCTTCTTGGTCTGTCTGGTGTGGTAACATTGTCCTTACAGTGGAGACACGGGACTCGGAGATTGTCTTATTGGTCTATCAGGCATGGTAACATTGTCCTTAAAGTGAAGACACGATACTCAGAGATTGTCTTCTTGGTCTATCTGGTTTGATAACATTGTCCTTACAGTGGAGACACTAGACTCAGAGATTGTCTTCTTGGTCTATCTGGTGTGGTAACATTGTCCTTACAGTGGAGACACGGGACTCAGAGATTGTCTTCTTGGTCTATCTGGTGTGGTAACATTGTCCTTACAGTGGAGACACAGGACTCGGAGATTGTCTTCTTGGTCTATCTGGTGTGGTAACAGTGTCCTTACAGTAGAGACACAGGATTAGAGATTGTCTTCTTGGTCTATCTGGTGTGGTAACATTGTCCTTACAGTGGAGACACAGGACTCGGAGATTGTCTTCTTGGTCTATCTGGTGTGGTAACAGTGTCCTTACAGTAGAGACTCGGGAGTCGGAGACCGTCTTCTTGGTCTATCTGGTGTTGTAACATTGTCCTTACAGAGGAGACCCAAGACTCAGAGATTGTCTTCTTGGTCTATCTGGTGTGGTAACATTGTCCTTACAGTGGAGATATGAGACTCAGAGATTGTCTTCTTGGTCTGTCTGGTGTGGTAGCATTGTCCTTACAGTGGAGACAAGAGAATCAGAGATTGTCTTTTTGGTCTATCTGGTGTGCTAACATTGTCCTTACAGTGGAGACAGGGGAATCAGAGATTGCCTTCTTGGTCTATCTGGTGTGGTAGCATTGTCCTTACAGTGGAGACACGAGACTCAGAGATTGTCTTCTTGGGATATCTGGTGTGGTAACATTGTCCTTACAGTGGAGACACGAGACTCAGAGATTGTCTTCTTGGTCTATCTGGTGTGGTAACATTGTCCTTACAGTGGAGACACGGGACTCAGAGATTGTCTTCTTGGTCTATCTGTTGTTGTAACATTGCCATTCCAGTGGAGATACGGGACTCGGAGATTGTCTTCTTGGTCTATCTGTTGTGGTAACATTGTCCTTACAGTGGAGACACGAGACTCAGAGATTGTTTTCTTGGTCTATCTGGTGTGATAACATTGTCCTTACTGTGGAGACATGAGACTCAGAGATTGTCTTTTTGGCCTATCTGGTGTGGTAATATTGTCCTTACAGTGGAGACACTGGACTCAGAGATTGCCTTCTTCTTCTATCTGGTGTGGTAACATTGTCCTTACAGTGGAGACACGGGACTCAGAGATTGTCTTCTTGGTCTATCTGGTGTGGTAACATTGTCCTTACAGTGGAGACATGGGACTCGGAGATTGTCTTCTTGGTCTATCTGGTGTGGTAACATTGTCCTTACAGTGGAGACACGGGACTCGGAGATTGTCTTCTTGGTCTATCTGGTGTGGTAACATTGTCCTTACAGTGGAGACACGGGACTCGGAGATTGTCTTCTTGGTCTATCTGGTGTGGTAACATTGTCCTTACAGTGGAGACACGGGACTCAGAGATTGTCTTCTTGGTCTATCTGGTGCAGTAACATTGTCCTTACAGTGGAGACACGAAGCTCGGAGATTGTCTTCTTGGTCTATTTGGTGTGGTAACATTGTCCTTACAGTGGAGACATGGGAGTCAGAACTTGTCTTCTTGGTCTATCTGGTGTGGTAACATTGTCCTTACAGTGGAGACAAGGGACTCGGACATTGTCTTCTTGGTCTATCTGGTGTGGTAACATTGTCCTTACAGTGGAGACACGGGACTCAGAGATTGTCTTCTTGGTCTATCTGGTGTGGTAACATTGTCCTTACAGTGGAGACACAGGACTCGGAGATTGTCTTCTTGGTCTATCTGGTGTGGTAACATTGTCCTTACAGTGGAGACACGGGACTCGGAGATTGTCTTCTTGGTCTATCTGGTGTGGTAACATTGTCCTTACAGTGGAGAAATGAGACTCAGACATTGTCTTCTTGGGCTATCTGGTGTGGTAACATTGTCCTTACAGTGGAGACACGAGACTCAGAGATTGTCTTCTTGGTCTATCTGGTGTGGTAACATTGTCCTTACAGTGGAGACATGGGACTCAGAGATTGTCTTCTTGGTCTATCTGGTGTGGTAACATTGTCCTTACAGTGGAGACACGAGACTCAGAGATTGTCTTCTTGGTCTATCTGGTGTGGTAACATTGTCCTTACAGTGGAGACACGAGACTCAGAGATTGTCTTCTTGGTCTATCTGGTGTGGTAACATTGTCCTTACAGTGGAGACACGGGACTCAGAGATTGTCTTCTTGGTCTACCTGTTGTGGTAAAATTGTCGTTCCAGTGGAGACACGGGACTCGGAGATTGTCTTCTTGGTCTATCTGGTGTGGTAACATTGTCCTTACAGTGGAGACACGAGACTCAGAGATTGTCTTCTTGGTCTATCTGGTGTGATAACATTGTCCTTACAGTGGAGACACGAGACTCAGAGATTGTCTTTTTGGTCTATCTGGTGTGGTAACATTGTCCTTACAGTGGAGACACTGGACTCAGAGATTGTCTTCTTGGTCTATCTGGTGTGGTAACATTGTCCTTACAGTGGAGACACGGGACTCAGAGATTGTCTTCTTGGTCTATCTGGTGTGGTAACATTGTCCTTACAGTGGAGACATGGGACTCGGAGATTGTCTTCTTGGTCTATCTGGTGTGGTAACATTGTCCTTACAGTGGAGACACGGGACTCGGAGATTGTCTTCTTGGTCTCTCTGGTGTGTTAACATTGTCCTTACAGTGGAGACACGGGAGTCGGAGATTGTCTTCTTGGTCTATCTGGTGTGGTAACATTGTCCTTACAGTGGAGACACGGGACTCAGAGATTGTCTTCTTGGTCTATCTGGTGCAGAAACATTGTCCTTACAGTGGAGACATGGGACTCGTAGATTGTTTTCTTGGTCTATCTGGTGCGGTAACATTGTCCTTACAATGGAGACATGGGACTCGGAACTTGTCTTCTTGGTCTATCTGGTGTGGTAACATTGTCCTTACAGTGGAGACACGTGGCTCTGAGAATGTACTCTTGGTTTATCTGGTGTGGTAACATTGTCCTTACAGTGAAGACACAGGATTCGGAGATTGTCTTCTTGGTCTATCTGGTCTGGTAACATTGTCCTTACAGTGGAGACACGGACTCAGAGATTGTCTTCTTGGTCTATTTGGTGTGGTAACATTGTCCTTAGAGTGGAGACACGATTCTCGGAGATTGTCTTCTTGGTCTATCAGGTGCGGTAACATTGTCCTTACAGTGGAGACACGGGACACAGAGATTGTCTTGTTGGTCTATCTGGTGTGATAAAATTGTCCTTACAGTGGAGACACGAGACTCGGAGATTGTCTTCTTGGTCTATCTGGTGTGGTAACATTGTCCTTACAGTGGAGACACTGGACTCAGAGATTGTCTTCTTGGTCTATCTGGTGTGGTAACATTGTCCTTACAGTGGAGACACGAGACTCGGAGATTGTCTTCTTCGTCCAAGTTGTGTGGTAACATTGTCCTTACAGTGGAGACACAGGACTCGGAGATTGCCTTCTTGGTCTATATGGTGTGCTAACATTGTCCTTACAGTGGAGACACAGGACTCAGAGATTGTCTTCTTGGTCTATCTTTTGTGGTAACATTGTCCTTACAGTGGAGACACGAGACTCAGAGATTGTCTTCTTGGTCTATCTGGTGTGGTAACATTGTCCTTACAGTGGAGACACAGGACACAGAGATTGTCTTCTTGGTCTACCTGGTGTGATAAAATTGTCCTTACAATGGAGACATGGGACTCGGAGATTGTCTTCTTGGTCTATCTGTTGTGGTAACATTGTCCTTACAGTGGAGACATGGGACTCAGAGATTGTCTTCTTGGTCTATCTGGTGTGGTAACATTGTCCTTACAGTGGAGACACAGGACTCGGAGATTGTCTTCTTGGTCTATCTGGTGTGGTAACATTGTCCTTACAGTGGAGACATGAGACTCGGAGATTGTCTTCTTGGTCTATCTGGTGTGGTAACATTGTTCTTACAGTGGAGACACAAGACTCAGAGATTGTCTTCTTGGTCTAGCTGATCTGGTAACATTGTAATTAAAGTGGAGACATGGGACTCAGAGATTGTCTTCTTGGTCTATCTGGTGTGGTAACATTGTCCTTACAGTGGAGACACGGGACTCGGAGATTGTCTTCTTGGTCTATCTGGTGTGGTAACATTGTCCTTACAGTGAAGACACGATGCTCAGAGATTGTCTTCTTGGTTTATCTGGTTTGGTAACATTGTCCTTACTGTGGAGACACTAGACTCAGAGATTGTCTTCTTGGTCTATCTGGTGTGGTAACATTGTCCTTACAGTGGAGACATGGGACACGGAGATTGTCTTCTTGGTCTATCTGGTGTGGTAACATTGTCCTTACAGTGGAGACACAGGATTCGGAGATTGTCTTCTTGGTCTATCTGGTTTGGTAACAGTGTCCTTAGAGTGGAGACACAGGACCCGGTGATTGTCTTCTTGGTCTATCTGGTGTGGTAACATTGTCCTTACAGTGGAGACACAGGACTCGTTGATTGTCTTCTTGGTCTATCTGGTTTGGTAACAGTGTCCTTACAGTGGAGACACGGGACTCAGACATTGTCTCCTTGGTCTATCTGGTGTTGTAACATTGTCCTTACAGTGGAGGCATGAGACTCAGAGATTGTCTTCTTCATCTATCTGGTGTGGTAACATTGTCCTTACAGAGGAGACATGAGACTCAGAGATTGTCTTCTTGGTCTATCTGGTGTGGTAGCATTGTCCTTACAGTGGAGACACGAGACTCAGAGATTGTCTTTTTGGTCTATCTGGTGTGGTAACATTGTCCTTACAGTGGAGACAGGGGAATCAGAGATTGCCTTCTTGGTCTATCTGGTGTGGTAGCATTGTCCTTACAGTGGAGACACGAGACTCAGAGATTGTCTTCTTGGGCTATCTGGTGTGGTAACATTGTCCTTACAGTGGAGACACGAGACTCAGAGATTGCCTTCTTGGTCTATCTGTTGTGGTAACATTGTCCTTACAGTGGAGACACGGGACTCAGAGATTGTCTTCTTGGTCTATCTGTTGTTGTAACATTGCCATTCCAGTGGAGGCACGGGACTCGGAGATTGTCTTCTTGGTCTATCTGGTGTGGTAACATTGTCCTTACAGTGGAGACACGAGACTCAGAGATTGTTTTCTTGGTCTATCTGGTGTGATAACATTGTCCTTACTGTGGAGACATGAGACTCAGAGATTGTCTTTTTGGCCTATCTGGTGTGGTAATATTGTCCTTACAGTGGAGACACTGGACTCAGAGATTGCCTTCTTATTCTATCTGGTGTGGTAACATTGTCCTTACTGTGGAGACACGGGACTCAGAGATTGTCTTCTTTGTCTATCTATTGTGGTACCATTGTCCTTACAGTGGAGACATGGGACTCGGAGATTGTCTTCTTGGTCTATCTGGTGTGGTAACATTGTCCTTACAGTGGAGACACGGGACTCTGAGATTGTCTTCTTGGTCTATCTGGTGTGGTAGCATTGTCCTTACAGTGGAGACACGAGACTCAGAGATTGTCTTCTTGGGCTATCTGGTGTGGTAACATTGTCCTTACAGTGGAGACACGAGACTCAGAGATTGCCTTCTTGGTCTATCTGTTGTGGTAACATTGTCCTTACAGTGGAGACACGGGACTCAGAGATTGTCTTCTTGGTCTATCTGTTGTAACATTGCCATTCCAGTGGAGGCACGGGACTCGGAGATTGTCTTCTTGGTCTATCTGGTGTGGTAACATTGTCCTTACAGTGGAGACACGAGACTCAGAGATTGTTTTCTTGGTCTATCTGGTGTGATAACATTGTCCTTACTGTGGAGACATGAGACTCAGAGATTGTCTTTTTGGCCTATCTGGTGTGGTAATATTGTCCTTACAGTGGAGACACTGGACTCAGAGATTGCCTTCTTATTCTATCTGGTGTGGTAACATTGTCCTTACTGTGGAGACACGGGACTCAGAGATTGTCTTCTTTGTCTATCTATTGTGGTACCATTGTCCTTACAGTGGAGACATGGGACTCGGAGATTGTCTTCTTGGTCTATCTGGTGTGGTAACATTGTCCTTACAGTGGAGACACGGGACTCGGAGATTGTCTTCTTGGTCTCTCTGGTGTGTTAACATTGTCCTTACAGTGGGGACACGGGAGTCGGAGATTGTCTTCTTGGTCTATCTGGTGTGGTAACATTGTCCTTACAGTGGAGACACGGGACTCAGAGATTGTCTTCTTGGTCTATCTGGTGCAGTAACATTGTCCTTACAGTGGAGACACGAAGCTCGGAGATTGTCTTCTTGGTCTATTTGGTGTGGTAACATTGTCCTTACAGTGGAGACATGGGAGTTGGAACTTGTCTTCTTGGTCTATCTGTTGTGGTAACATTGTCCTTACAGTGGAGACAAGGGACTCAGACATTGTCCTCTTGGTCTATCTGGTGTGGTAACATTGTCCTTATAGTGGAGACACGGGACTCGGAGATTGTCTTCTTGGTCTATCTGGTGCGGTAACATTGTCCTTACAGTGGAGACACAGGACTCGGAGATTGTCTTCTTGGTCTATCTGGTGTGGTAACATTGTTCCTACAGTGCAGACACGGGACTCGGAGATTGTCTTCTTGGTCTATCTGGTGGGGTAACATTGTCCTTACAGTGGAGAAATGAGACTCAGACATTGTCTTCTTGGGCTATCTGGTATGGTAACATTGTCCTTACAGTGGAGACACGAGACTCAGAGATTGTCTTCTTGGGCTATCTGGTGTGGTAACATTGTCCTTACAGTGGAGACACGAGACTCAGAGATTGCCTTCTTGGTCTATCTGTTGTGGTAACATTGTCCTTACAGTGGAGACACGGGACTCAGAGATTGTCTTCTTGGTCTATCTGTTGTTTTAACATTGCCATTCCAGTGGAGCCACGGGACTCGGACATTGTCTTCTTGGTCTATCTGGTGTGGTAACATTGTCCTTACAGTGGAGACACGAAACTCGGAGATTGTTTTCTTGGTCTATCTGGTGTGATAACATTGTCCTTACTGTGGAGACATGAGACTCAGAGATTGTCTTTTTGGCCTATCTGGTGTGGTAATATTGTCCTTACAGTGGAGACACTGGACTCAGAGATTGCCTTCTTATTCTATCTGGTGTGGTAACATTGTCCTTACTGTGGAGACACGGGACTCAGAGATTGTCTTCTTTGTCTATCTATTGTGGTACCATTGTCCTTACAGTGGAGACATGGGACTCGGAGATTGTCTTCTTGGTCTATCTGGTGTGGTAACATTGTCCTTACAGTGGAGACACGGGACTCGGAGATTGTCTTCTTGGTCTCTCTGGTGTGTTAACATTGTCCTTACAGTGGGGACACGGGAGTCGGAGATTGTCTTCTTGGTCTATCTGGTGTGGTAACATTGTCCTTACAGTGGAGACACGGGACTCAGAGATTGTCTTCTTGGTCTATCTGGTGCAGTAACATTGTCCTTGCAGTAGAGACACGAAGCTCCGAGATTGTCTTCTTGGTCTATTTGGTGTGGTAACATTGTCCTTACAGTGGAGACATGGGAGTTGGAACTTGTCTTCTTGGTCTATCTGTTGTGGTAACATTGTCCTTACAGTGGAGACAAGGGACTCAGACATTGTCCTCTTGGTCTATCTGGTGTGGTAACATTGTCCTTATAGTGGAGACACGGGACTCGGAGATTGTCTTCTTGGTCTATCTGGTGCGGTAACATTGTCCTTACAGTGGAGACACAGGACTCTGAGATTGTCTTCTTGGTCTATCTGGTGTGGTAACATTGTTCCTACAGTGCAGACACGGGACTCGGAGATTGTCTTCTTGGCCTATCTGGTGGGGTAACATTGTCCTTACAGTGGAGAAATGAGACTCAGACATTGTCTTCTTGGGCTATCTGGTGTGGTAACATTGTCCTTGCAGTGGAGACACGAGACTCAGAGATTGCCTTCTTGGTCTATCTGTTGTGGTAACATTGTCCTTACAGTGGAGACATGGGACTCAGAGATTGTCTTCTTGGTCTATCTGTTGTTGTAACATTGTCATTCCAGTGGAGGCACAGGACTCGGAGATTGTCTTCTTGGTCTATCTGGTGTGGTAACATTGTCCTTACAGTGGAGACATGAGACTCAGAGATTGTTTTCTTGGTCTATCTCGTGTGATAACATTGTCCTTACTGTGGAGACATGAGACTCAGAGATTGTCTTTTTGGCCTATCTGGTGTGGTAATATTGTCCTTACTGTGGAGACACTGGACTCAGAGATTGCCTTCTTGTTCTATCTGGTGTGGTAACATTGTCCTTACCGTGGAGACATGGGACTCAAAGATTGTCTTCTTTGTCTATCTATTGTGGTACCATTGTCCTTACAGTGGAGACATGGGACTCGGAGATTGTCTTCTTGGTCTATCTGGTGTGGTAACATTGTCCTTACAGTGGAGACACGGGACTCAGAGATTGTCTTCTTGGTCTCTCTGGTGTGTTAACATTGTCCTTACAGTGGAGACACGGGAGTCGGAGATTGTCTTCTTGGTCTTTCTGGTGCTGTAATATTGTCCTTACAGTGGAGACACGAGACTCAGAGATTGTCTTCTTGGTCTATCTGGTGTGGTAACATTGTCCTTACAGTGGAGACACTGGACTCAGAGATTGTCTTCTTGGTTTATCTCGTGTGGTAATATTGTCCTTACAGTTGAGACATGAGACTCAGAGATTGTCTTCTTGGTCTATCTGGTGTGGCAATATTTCCCTTACAGTGGAGACATGGGACTCGGAGATTGTCTTCTTGGTCTATCTGGTGTGGTAACATTGTCCTTACAGTGGAGACACGAGACTCAGAGATTGTCTTCTTGGTCTATCTGGTGTGATAACATTGTCCTTACAGTGGAGACACGAGACTCAGAGATTGTCTTTTTGGTCTATCTGGTGTGGTAACATTGTCCTTACAGTGGAGACACTGGACTCAGAGATTGCCTTCTTGTTCTATCTGGTGTGGTAACATTGTCCTTACAGTGGAGACATGGGACTCGGAGATTGTCTTCTTGGTCTATCTGGTGTGGTACCATTGTCCTTACAGTGGAGACACGGGACTTGGAGATTGTCTTCTTGGTCTATCTGGTGTGGTAACATTGTCCTTACAGTGGAGACACGGGACTCAGAGATTGTCTTCTTGGTCTCTCTGGTGTGTTAACATTGTCCTTACAGTGGAGACGCGGGAGTCGGAGATTGTCTTCTTGGTCTATCTGGTGCTGTAACATTGTCCTTACAGTGGAGACACGAGACTCAGAGATTGTCTTCTTGGTCTATCTGGTGTGGTAACATTGTCCTTACAGTGGAGACACGGGACTCAGAGATTGTCTTCTTGGTCTATCTGGTGCGGTAACATTGTCCTTACAGTGGAGACACTGGACTCAGAGATTGTCTTCTTGGTTTATCTCGTGTGGTAATATTGTCCTTACAGTTGAGACATGAGACTCAGAGATTGTCTTCTTGGTCTATCTGGTGTGGTAACATTGTCCTTACAGTGGAGACACGGGCCTCCAAGATTATCTTCTTGGTCTATCTGGTGTGGTAACATTGTCCTTACAGTGGAGACACGAGACTCAGAGATTGTCTTCTTGGTCTATCTGGTGTGATAACATTGTCCTTACATTGGAGAAACGGGACTCGGACATTGTCTTCTTGGTCCGTCTGGTGCAGTAACATTGTCCTTACAGTGGAAACTCGGGACTCGGAGATTGTCTTCTTGGTCTATCTGGTGTGGTAACATTGTCCTTACAGTGGAGACACAGGACTCAGAGATTGTCTTCTTGGTCTATCTGGTGCGGTAAAATCAGATTTTCTACTTGGGCTTTCATTTATCCTTTGTTGATGAGGTTTTTCTCATGAGGCTAATGGCCTCTTTTCTCTGGAGACCTGAGGTGGTTTTACACTGCTAGGGGAAATTTGGCCAGGGCATTGGAGAAATTCCCCTACTCTTTACTCCCAGATGTACTGCTGCATGCTGGAGGGAGGTTGCGGTATGCAGCTGAGTGAGGCTGTGTTATCTTCTGCAGAAAATGCTGCTATAGATGAGCATATTCAGAATATTGAATTAACAAAGTTATAAGATAGAGGATTGTCAGATGACAAACTCATTGACTTGATAACAAATACAGCAGATAAACCTTCAAATTCAGATACCATTAAATGGAGCCAAATAATAGAAAAGATTTATTCAGAAGCAAACCTTTAGCAGGAAATGATGTCAGAGGGCTACAAGGTCAGAGCTCATCTAGTTCCTCTATTTGGCAGACAGGAAATCCACAGGCTTCAGATGTTCAGTCAGGAATTGCATATTTCGTATGTAACAATTGTAAAAAATGAACAAAGAAAAACTAATGTGTGCCCAAGCTGCTAATTGTTAGACTTACATCTAAAGCAGACTCTCCTATAAAAGGGATGATGTGCTTGATACATTATTTGGACCTTTAGGTATTACTCCACATGACATTAGAACTTTCGTTCAGGTTGGAAAGAACAATTATTTTTAATTGACATTTGAAAAAGTGGACATTGCATAAGCTCTTCTTGCTAAGTGTAAATTAAAATTGTTACACTCATCTTAGAAAAATTAAATAGCAGCCAGTAATGTAAGTAAATCCAGTGAGCATGCACTATCCAATGTAAAATCCAAAACTCAAAGAGTCACTGGAACCATGAACCATAAAAAATGTAGCATTTATTTATAATAAAACAAAGAACAAGATAAAAGCGCAAGTCTACAAACTTTCACTTAGTAAGGCTTCATCAGGCTAAAGAGAGTCTATTAAACAAACAATTATTTAAATGCTTAATTGTTCACATGATTTACTTAATTGATTACACTTGTTACTGTAATTCTTTCAGCAAAGATTTCAAAGATATACTTCCATTTAAATTTGGTAAATTATGTACCCCTATGCATAATATCCAATAAAAATTTTCAACCTCAGTACAGTCCTTAATATCTCCAACACATACTGTTTCAGTTAAAATGTTTAATATTAAAAATGTAAAATCATGGTTATTACCTTTATATTTCTTATATTTGAACAGAACATTAGCATTTTAATATCTCCATTGTGGTTTCCAACCCTTTCCTTAAGCTTTTGATTAGTTTTCCTCACATGATAAGTTGGACATAAATCACATTTAGCTAAGTAAACAAGATTCCTTGTATTAAAATTGCCATATGCATTTACCTTATACTCTCTGCCTGTAATATGGTGTATAAAGGAATCTCCTTCTTTAATAACTTTACAAAAATTACATGTTCGGAACTTAAATGATCCCTTTTTCTTGATATTAGTGTTAGTGTTTACATTGACATGAGCCTGTTGATTATAGCAGAGTAAATACTTCAGATTCTGCCCCCTTTATGCCCAAAAGAAGGTCTTTCAGAAATAATCACTCTGTTCTGGGATCTCATGTAATATATGCCAATATTTATTAATTACATACATGCATACATACATACATACAAATGTTTCAAGCACAGGCATTAAAGCCCTTCTAGCTTGCCAATATGCCAAAACACTTGTTCCCATAATAAATGTCCAGGCTGTTCTTAAAAATATCTAAACTAGTACTTGTTTTAATGTAATTTGGTAGTCTGTTCCAAGCATCAGCTGCTCTGTCAGAGAACAAATTAGCACACTTCTCATTCCTATAGAACCTTCTACACAGGTTGTCTGATGATTCTCTAGTACTTTAATGTAATTTGGTGTCTGTTCCATGCATCAGTTACTCTGTCAGAACCAGTTAGTGCACTTCTCATTCCTATAGAACCTTCTACATAGGTTGTCTGATGATTCTCTAGTACTTTAATGTAATTTGGTAGTCTGTTCCATGCATCAGTTACTCTGTCAGAGAACCAGTTAGTGCACTTCTCATTCCTATAGAACCTTCTACATAGGTTATCTGATGATTCTCTAGTACTTTAATGTAATTTGGTGTCTGTTCCATGCATCAGTTACTCTGTCAGAGAACCAGTTAGTGCACTTCTCATTCCTATAGAACCTTCTACATAGGTTGTCTGATGATTCTCTAGTACTTTAATGTAATTTGGTAGTCTGTTCCATGCATCAGTTACTCTGTCAGAGAACCAGTTAGTGCACTTCTCATTCCTATAGAACCTTCTACATAGGTTGTCTGATGATTCTCTAGTACTTTAATGTAATTTGGTGTCTGTTCCATGCATCAGTTACTCTGTCAGAGAACCAGTTAGTGCACTTCTCATTCCTATAGAACCTTCTACATAGGTTGTCTGATGATTCTCTAGTACTTTAATGTAATTTGGTGTCTGTTCCATGCATCAGTTACTCTGTCACAGAACCAGTTAGTGCACTTCTCATTCCTATAGAACCTTCTACATAGGTTGTCTGATGATTCTCTAGTACTTTAATGTAATTTGGTGTCTGTTCCATGCATTGAATTTAAAAATTTACCCTTCTTGTTTTACAAAGAACCAGTTTTTTTTTGGGTTTTTCCCCTTTTC